>NC_089762.1:34683390-34690890 GCF_040412425.1 Macrobrachium rosenbergii | reverse complement strand
CATACTCCATATGGATATGTATGTTTGTATATGTAGATATTAAGTAATATATGAAATTAAGACTTATTCACAAGGAATGTATAGTAACGTATTGTGGTGGTACCCCAAATTTTATTGTCAGTCTCTCCTTCTCTCAGGCTCTCTGTCTGTCTGTCTCTTTATCTCTATCTCTCTCTCTATCTCTATCTCTCTAGCTCTGTCTCTATCCATCTATCCCTCTCGCTTTCATATTTGTAGGTATATTTGCGCATATATATTGTACATTAAGCTGTCTATTGACATCTTTGTATATAAATTATGATAATTATTTCTAGATGATGTTTTATCATTTCTGAAGACCAAAACAACAACTTGATCCTAATAGAATACATTGCTAGTTTCTAGAAGAGAGCAAAATGTAACGAAGTATCCTACCCGCTTGTGTTGATGAGGGTTTGGGAATGATAAAAGAGTGGCTGATTTGCATTTATTAGAGAGAATTAATTAGCTGGAGTAAGGGTACTCAAAATGAACTCTATCTCTCCCTCTCTTTCTCTCTGTGGATTTCATGTAACTAGATAACTCTCTCGGCTTATGAACGATAGAGCCTAGGCTTGAGTTCCTTTTGAGGATATGAAGAAAATAGCATTGGTTTTTTTTACACGTGGGAAGAAGAAGAAGAAGAAGGAGAGAGAGAGAGAGAGAGAGAGAGAGAGAGAGAGAGAGAGAGAGAGAGAGAGAGAGAGAGAGAGAGAGAGGTGGGGCGGGGGAGTGGAAATATTAACGGACACGAGAGATCGGTGCTTGTTCAGACTTTATGCCATCATTTAATATAATAATAATAGTAATAAGAAAAATTGGAAGGCCATCCACAAGGTAATCCTCACCCTGTGAGGACTGCCTAAGGAACAATATGTCGCCCTTGCTTTCACAAAACCAGCTAAATATAACACCACGAGCGATCTCTCTCTCTCCCTCTATGTCTCTGGGTAGCGTTTGTTCTAATCAAGGTTACTGTGCGAATGGTCTGTTTCAGAATCTATTCCTCATTTAATTTACACTTGAATAAAGGTCTAATTTCCTTTCAGTTCCTCTTCTTATATTTTAACTTCTGTTCGAATGTTTATCACTCGCATATCAGGAAGTTATTTCGTATTTCCCATAGAGTCGTGCAATTCCTGTTCATTAATAATAGTTTTCTTTTTTTTATTATTTGCAATTAGTATCGTTTCCGTGTGTCAGTGTTTTAGAATGGTACCACTTTCTCGACTCTCGTTCCTCGCAGAAAAGATTTCCTATAGATGTATAAGATCATTTTCGTGTCAGACATTATCTGTATTGCGTCGTAATAAGCGAGACGGCCAGGTTGTAAGATAATTTTAATGGTACAAGTAGATGAACAAATCTTTTTTTTTTTTCAGTGAGCGTCGTAATCAAATTCTTTGCCAAAGACAGTGCGTTCATTATTATTATTATTATTATTATTATTATTATTATTATTATTATTATTTGAAGGGAATAGACCCTCTTTTAAACAGGTCTTATTAAAAAGGATGGCTGTATTATGCGAATTTGTCTTATATAGTGTCTTTTCTGTTTTCCTTATGAATCATAAGGAAAATAGAAAAAGACACTATATAAGATAAATTCATAATACAACCATCCTTTTTATTATTATTATTATTATTATTATTATTATTATTATTATTATTATTATTATTATTATTATTATTCTCGGCTTGGTACTGTGACGTGGCCATCATATCGTTCAGCCACGAATTCCCGTACAGTTTTTTTTGGTGCAATAATGATTTTTCTTTTTTTTTTTGTCTTCCCGTTTGTTCAAGCTTTATAATAAATATTTATAATATTTATACGCCCCGCCCGACCTATTTATTGGCGCCCAGGAAATGAAATAATTAAGAATTGTTATTTTTTTTCCCTCGAGCTGTTTGATGTCCCAGGCATTCAGAAATGAACTGGGGACGGTGATTAAGGCTCAAGTCGAATCAATAGAATATGTTCTGCAGTCAAAGGTAAAATCTTCACTTAGTTGTTATAACGATTAACATAGCTGCATTTGCTACCTGTACCTCGTTGTTGCCCTAAGGGAAAAGACCTGCATTTATTTATTCGATTGCTTGCTCGCTACTCTCATACCATGTCAGACTTTGATTTTCGAATTTGCAATTGTTCCGTGCAATATCTCTTGTAGCATTACTTTGTAAGATATGTATCGCATTCGTGGATGCTATTTATAACAGTAGAGAGATAAGGAATTTGTATTCGTTGAGTGCTCGAGTGCTGTAGATGTCCTTATTTATTTATTTATTGGTATACTTATGTATTTATTTGACGTGTGTTAAAGTTCAGCGTGTTCGTTTCAAAGCGCTCTTCGCGTACGAACGAGCGAGCGAGCGAGCGTATGCGTGCGCATGCGCGTGTGTGTTTCATCTATGCATATGTTGTGAATGGTTGAGTGTGTAAATACAAGTAGCTGGACATTTTTCATGAATGGTTTGAATGTGTCTTTTTTTTTTTCTTTTCATTCACCAGAGGAAATCATATACATTTATTATTATGAATCTTATCATTGAGTGGCCAGTGTTGTGGCAAGTGCCAACTTAATGTAGATCTTTTTTCAAAGAAAATAAATGGGAAAATATGGATGCATTTTATTGACCTTGGCAGAACCAGAAATCGACGATTCTCTCCTTTTAGGTAACTAATAGCTAATGTTGTGTTTCGATTTCTTTGGACCCTATACCTGTTTCTCGTGTTATTTCATTAGTCTTTGGTTCTCTGTCGCTGAAATAGTGACTTGACTGGATTGTGATAATCTTGAAGAAAGCTAAAAAAAAAAAAACGAAAATTGAGATAAAGTCAAAATCATCTGGTCCGGTCGAGAGCTTGACAGATTAGCAAGATTTTTTTAAATTTTTTTTATTTTTTTTAACTAACACCAAGATTTGTGTCACGACTTGGAAAATCCAGTTTGGAGTTCAGGGTATTCATGTATTCTATATTAAGTAAATATCCTTGCTTTCTCGGTATTTCCATGCTTTTCGTCCACAGCAATTGTAATATAATGACGGTCATTTTAGGCATATGAATGTGATGCTTCATGTATTCCAGTCAATTTTAGACGACGGGTGTATTTAGTTGTCTTTCTTTTATGACGACAAATGTTATGCTTCTGTTGAAATGACTTTCATTTTTATATTTGCCGGTTTTTTAAGAGTCAAAATACTGACCATCATTTTATTATGTAGGTTTTTAAGAGACAAATAGTATGCTTCTATTGAAATGACTTTCATTTTTATATTTGATAGTTTTTTTAAGCGGCAGAATACTATTATTTTATTATGTAGGTATTTTAAGAGAGAAATAGTATGTCTGAATTGAAGTGACTCATTTTTATATTTGAGGGTTATTTTAAGGGGCAGAATACTGATTGTTATTTTATTATATGTAGGTCTTAGCACAATACTGATTATTATTTTATTATGTAAGTTTTTCAAGAGACAAATAGTGTCTCAATTGAAATGACCTTCATCTTTATGTATGAGGGTGGAGGCAAATTACTGACTTTCATTTTATTATGTGGGTTTTTAAGAAACAAATAGCATTTTCTATTGAAGTGTCTTCCATTTAATTATTTAGGTTTTTTACAACAAACGGTGTTTTTATGGAAGTGACTTTCATTTCATCTTATAGGGTTTTTGATGACAAAAAGTAACTATTGAAAAGTCTTTCACTGTTTGCATAGGTTTTTTTTTTTATAGGACAGACAGTAAGTTTCTGTTGCACTGCGTTCCATTATATATTTTAAGTTTTTGTATTATTTTAACGACAGATTGTGTGTTTCACTTGCAGTGACTATCATTTCCTTATTTGGGGTTTAAACATTCACGGTCACAAACGGCTACCCTATCTCACCTCATTGTGTGCCTCGGGCAAAAGTAAATTCTCAGTGCCACGCTGTTACATTTTGATTACGACTACCAAAATTAACATTTAACATTTTCGCTGGATTTGGATGACAAATTATTAGGTTAAATCTGTAGCTAACTTTCATGTGGTGGTGATTGGATTGTTCATATGTTTACCGTATTCTGTCGTTGTTTATACTGTCCACATTTGTGTACTGTTGTCAATTTTGTTGCCACCTTTTGTGGGTTACACTGTGTTGTCACTGTTTTTGTTGCCTTTTTAAATTAGGATAATGTGGGGTATAGAGAACTTTTTGTTTATGTAACGTTATTGTATTTCCACAGGTATAAACTCTGGGACATATATATATATATATATATATATATATATATATATATATATATATATATATATATATATATATATATATATATATATATATATATATATATATATATATAGTAAATACCATTTAAGGTGTATTTAATGTAGTTTTGTGGTTGTTAGCTCAAGTTGGTTGGTATGATTTGATATCAAGATCATATTTTAATCATTAATGGTGTTGGGTATGACGATTGGCGACCTTTAGCAAAATGGTGATGTTTTATACACTGACAATGATGATAGTGTTGTGCGAAGTTGGAAAGAAAGAAAGAACAAAAGGAAGGAAGGAAGGAATAAGAGAGAGAGAGAGAGAGAGAGAGAGAGAGAGAGAGAGAGAGGAAATAATAATAATAATAATAATAAAAAGATGGAACTGTTAAGGTGTTTAGACTAACAATTGATATAAAAGGCTGGGTTGCTGCAGTGACCGTCGGCCGCCCCACAGTCTAAGGTATCTTGTGTTTTGGTTTTTCAGGTGGGCGGCGGTCACTGCTGCACACGGCCTGCGTCTGTCCGTACTGCAACAAGGTGATCAGTAACAAGTATAACCTGAAGACGCACATTCTGGACAAACACACCGTCCAAACCGAACGGTTCCCTTGCGAGCTGTGTGGGCGCGTCTACTCCACCAAGCACTCCCTGGCCACCCACAATTCCACCGTGCATCGCGGCGACCGCGCCGCCGCCGCCGCCCACCACCACCACAACCTCCATCACCATCACCACCACCATCATCACCAACAACAACAACAACAACAACAGCAACAGCATCTGCACCATTCACAGCAGCAGCATCACCATCACGCCCATCATCACCTCTCCCGCACGTCTCCCGCAAGCAGCAGCTCCAACAACACCACCACCTCCTCCTCCAACACTACAACAACAACAGCAAATACATCTTCTCACAACCCCGGTTCCTCTTCTTCTTCCGCCTCGTCCTCATCCAACTTGAACGTCAGTCTGGGCGTGCATCTGGATGACGCGAATCCACAGTCATCCATTCATAATTCACAGCAGCAGCAGCATCAGTCTTTGGCAGCATTCTCGCCCGAGCAGCAGCAGCAGCAGCATCACCAACAGCAGCAAGTGCCGAGTATTGTTCCCACGTCAACTTTAACTTCGTTGATTAACCAACCGGGCCCGTCCTTAGCCGAAATGGCAGCCCAGTTACCCCCGGCCAACCTGGAGGGCGGCCCGACCCACGAGGAAGTGCAAGCCTTGGCCCAGAGCGTGGCACAGTCGCTGCCCCCTTTTGCCTCCTTCCCGAAAATGGAGTAACCGAGATGACCCTAAACCTCCCTCCTCCAGCTGACTTCATTATGGAGTAACCGAGATGACAACCCCTAAGCTGACTTCATTATGGAGTAACCGAGATGACCCCCTCAGCTGACTTCATTATGATTCACATATTATTCATCTCTTCGTTTTTCTTCCCGTGTTCCCCCTTTATTGCCTGCCCTCTGTCCACGCATGCTAAGGGAAGAGAAAGAAAATAAAATAAAATAAAAAAGGCTCCGTTATGTCGCTAAGATGAAGAAGATGTAAGTCTTTCAGAGACGTGTGTATTTTTTTTTTTATCACTGTTGCCATATTGGCCAGGTTGCCATGAACTCAGTGCTGACGGCCGAATTGCGGTTGTTTTGGTGCCATTGTGCTGAATGCCTGCTTCCCCTCCCCCCTCCCCTACCCAGTCTCCCTTCTAACCCCCCTCCCCTCCCCTTTGTGCATTTTTCTCTTTCTGTTCCCCTAAAGATGCTTTCAGATGTGACATGCTTTGAAGATAATGAAATTTGGTGGAACTGAATCGACTGCAGCCGCCTCCGCCTTTAAATACTGAGAGAGAGAGAGAGAGAGAGAGAGAGAGAGAGAGAGAGAGAGAGAGAGAGAGAGTTAGTATGTTCGTGTTCCAATTAATATTTTGCGTTCTTGAGAAAGAACATCTCGCCAGAAATGTAATGTAGTTGGTTTGTTTTCAAAGTTGTATAAGAGTCTTCGCATTGCATTATTCAACTTTCCGCATTGAACGTCGTCAGCGTATTGCACAAAAATGAAGAGTGACTTTTGAATGTCTCATTTGTTTATGTAACTTGAAAATCAGTGAAGGTATTTTATTTTAACTGTCACTTTCAGACGTCTGGGTCATTTTATGTAAAGGTTTTTGACGTTAGAAAACGCCTTGGTCCGGAAAGGTTTCGTATTTTACTGTGCTTTCGAAAAAAAAAAATTGTAACGTACGGTGTTCTTGGTCGTTAATTGAACAAACTACAAACTTTGCTTTGATAAAATGGAACAACAAACTTTGTTTTCCAGATAAGAAATCCGTTTCCGATTTAGATATGTTTCTCGTAACCTGTGAGTGAGCCCATTAATGTCATTTTTTTTTTACTTTTGCTTTTATAGTATTTTGATTTTTCGTTTAATAATTGCATCTTTCCACAAATGTATGTCTGTCTGTATGGCTGAGGATAGCCTCTTTCACAAAATAGCGTATTCTGAAAATTTTGTACAGCTGTCTATGAAAACATTTCTTTCCACAAAATAGCTTACTTTACATATTTTGTACAATTGTGTATGAACGGGTAGATTCCTGTGAATTCATGTGTCAGTTTGTGAAAACACACACACACTGACTCTGTGCCAAATGTTTATCGATCTGTTGTCGTCAGTTGATGTGTATGCTCCCTTAATGATAGTTGAAACCCCCTTCCTATATTTTTAAGGTACTTAAATATCGATGCTTGTTCCGCATCTTGTTTATTTGATTTTATTTCTTTTTTTTTTTCTTTTTTTTTTTGTTCGAAAATGTTAATGGATCAGTTGTAATAGCCGTCAGATTTATTTTTTTCTGTTTTCTTGTTAAGAGCAGCTTACCGTTATTTTTTGTTAGCCTGAAGTTCAGTATTATAGTGTTCTGTTTGTTACGTGTGACTTTTGAGATACTTTTTGTTTATGAAATTGGAATTCTTGCAATAAAACTATATATACCAATTTTTGGCGAAGACATACATATTTATTATTTTTGCGATCCTTACCCCAACTTTTCTTCATTATAATAGCTGAACACATACAATGTTCATGGTTATTTGACAGCAACGTTTTTATTATTTTGCTGGCCATAATTTCATCGCCGATGGATGGACCATTTTGTTAAGCCCCTGTTTTCGTTGAATTTTTCCCCCCAGTCATTAATTTCTATTCATT
>NC_089762.1:34598390-34678390 GCF_040412425.1 Macrobrachium rosenbergii | reverse complement strand
ATATATATATATATATATACATTATATATATATATATATATATATATATATATATATATATATATATATATATATATATATATATATATATATATATATACATATACATATATATATATATATATATATATATATATATATATATATATATATATATATATATATAATTGACTTTGAAGGGCATGTTAGAAGAATTTTAAAGTATTTGCAAAGGCATTCGCTCAATTATGACAATTTTACCCAGTGTGGGCAAGGGACCTTTGACTTTGCGGTTCCTGCGTCCTTAATTACAAAATGCTGATAGGTAAGCTATTACCTTGAAATGTCTCAAGGCAATAAAGAAAATATGGATGACCTTGATTGCAAAATGATATGAAAGAAGGGCGTTTAGATGTCAAGTTCAAATTAAAGGTTTGAAGTTATTGATAAATATAAATCATGTTGCTGCCGGTCTGAATACAAGCGCTGCGTTTAGATGACAACAAATACATGTGAAGAATCAGTAATCAACAAAGGATTTATTGTTCTTTGGACGTTGGTGTGGCAAATGAAAACCACTCTCTCTCTCTCTCTCTCTCTCTCTCTCTCTCTCTCTCTCTCTCTCTCTCTCTTTAGGAGCCGTATAATTGATTTATCAGCAGCCATTCATTCTTGTTATTTTTTAATTTTTACATTTACCGCTAGACGCAAGTCTACCGCGCTGTAAGAAATGAATGTTTGAGAAAAAATAGCCTTTTTCTTTTTACGTTTCCATGGAAGATAGACACTTGGTTTCATTGACTTAACTCTCTTCTTTATGGTTGATTTCACATGGACTGCTGCGCTGACTGACTGCCTCGGGCTGTGTTCACCCCGAGATGAAAATGTTCCTTCAGTCTTTTGCATTTCTGGCGGAACGCTGTGCAGAGAGTTTGAAAGTTCTGAGTCTCATTTCTGCTAAAGAGCTTAGAAATCTTTAGTGCTTGCAAAGTGGTTTGGTACGCAGAGGTAATTGTGGTGATTATTTGCTCGCAAGATTTCAAATACGAAGCAAAGCTTGAAAAGTGCCAGCTGATATCTAATTTTATCAAGGTATTTTTGTTCATAATATTATCTAGGGAAGCCAGGCGGCTCCCGTGGGCTTGTTCCATACGAATAGGGTTAATCTTCTGGATAATAATAATAATAATAATAATAATAATAATAATAATAATAATAATAATAATAATAATAATAATAAAGCTTTCGTCCTGGGCTAGCAGGGAAGAGAGTGTTACGAATCATTAATGATAAGAAAGAATAATTGAAGTATGTAAAAAAGGGGATTGTAAATGCAGCGAGTTAATCGTCTTTATTTGAATAGACTTGGAGAATGAGGCTCAAGTTCATTACGCAAATTCTATTCCGTATTTGTTGATGTACCAGTTGGTCGCAAGAATCAATTAAAATATAATGAATAAAGTGAAACATTTTTAATGAGGATAAGCTTATATACGAAGGCAACAAACAAACAATGGGTAAGACGCCATTCAAATTAGGCCTCTACAAACGGTACAGTAAATAATGAGTATGATTAAAATAATGAACATTTTAATGTTATGGTCTTTAAAATCAGTGGCGAAAATAACGAATAAAAGTTGTAAATGGTGAAAATTTTACTGGAAATAAAATCAGTCGACCCCCCTTCATTTTTCTCCACATGCATTGGAGACGTGAACCTAAGCCAGTTTTAGTCCACTTCCAGTAATGTGAAAGAAAGCGTAGATAATGGTTTCATTACTCTTTCCAGGTAATGGTACACAAGCCTTTAAAACAGATGAAATGTAATGCTCCAGGTAAAACAGGAGATTGATATGTTGCATTTGAATGTCGTAGTCTAGAGTTTTTAGACAAATTTGAATGAGAATGTGACGTGAATTTATATCCAGTCTAGAGTTTCTAGACAGATTTGTATGGAATATGACGTGAAATTATATCCAAAGGAAGAGAGGAAGGGAGTAAATGCTGACCCTACATAGAAGTTAGAAATTCGGCCCTGTATAACATTGGGATTTCAGTTTTTATAGATTTTTCCTTTCCGGAAAAAAAAAGCGCCGTCCACATTGGTGAAATTTCTTGCTTAAGTAACAATAAAGACTAAAAGTGTTAGAGTATCATGTTAACATGTAATTTATTCATGAATAAATGAGACTCTATTGTAGAGAGTGTCATGCCATTCTCCAAGGGAAGAGAAAATTGTTAGGTCTCTTGAGAAAAAAAATTGTGTGATTGTACTGCCAAAGGTAGTTAGGTTATCCGTCCATCAGTGAGGAAAAATTACTGGAATGTTATGAAGGAAAATTGATGGATTATGGGAAATATGAAAAAAAAAATTATTTAATAGTCTTTCCAGACAGTCGACTCGATTACGAAATTTTGGTACTGTGTTTCACGGTACTTCAGACATCATATGTTTTGACTATATTATGTAAAACCAGATGCACAGCCATCAAAGGTTCTATGCATTCCTACCAGTGCTTATTCCAGTAATATAATTTTCCATTTAATCTCTCTCTCTCTCTCTCTCTCTCTCTCTCTCTCTCTCTCTCTCTCTCTCTCTCTCTCTCTCTCAAATCCAATCTATACTACCTCATCTCGTTCGAGGCATTCCCCTATTTTAGATATTTGTAGCAGATTCTCTCTCTCTCTCTCTCTCTCTCTCTCTCTCTCTCTCTCTCTCTCTCTCTCTCTCTCTCTCTCTCTCTCTCACACACACAATCTATTACTTCATTTTGAAGGCATTTCTCTAGTAAGAAGTCTGTAGCAGATTTCTCTCTCTCTCTCTCTCTCTCTCTCTCTCTCTCTCTCTCTCTCTCTCTCTCTCTCTCTCTCAAAGAAACACACACACATAAACTATTATTTTATTTTGAAGGCATTCATCTAGTAAGAAGCCTGTAGCAGATTCTCTCTCTCTCTCTCTCTCTCTCTCTCTCTCTCATAAATGCAATCTAACTGCTTCATCTCCTTCAAGGCATTCTCTATTTAGATATTTATAGCAGATTCTCTCTCTCTCTCTCTTTCTCTCTCTCAGCTTATTATATATCATCTTGAAGACGTTTCTCTTTTGTTGTTTGTCGCAGACCACTCTCCCCTCCACCTCCCAGAAATGAAACGTCAGAGTTAATTACCGGCGGAATCCTTTAATATTTGCATGTTGGAGAGTTCGCACTTGGCCACACGCACAACTTATTGTTAGTCAATGTAGTCCTTTTGAAATTATTTTAATTATATATTTTCTAACACTTACTACCCCCGATGTGCTCTATGGGTATTGCTCCTTTTGACAAAAAAAAAAAAGAAAAGTTTTGCCATTGGGCAGAATGGAATACATTGTTGTTGGTGGTGATGATGATGATGATGATGATGAGGGGGAGGGAATGATGATGATGATGATGATGTCATTAGCTGTAAACAGATGGTTGTGAGTTGCATAAAAGAGCTTTTAATAGTAGTAAAGAGAGCGAGAGGTGACACTTAAAAAAAAAAAAACCATCGCCGATGATGCTGACTGATGTGATGATGGTGATGATGATGATGATGATGATGATGATGATGCTGATGATGATGATGATGCTGACTGACTACAGGGCCTGTTTAACTTCGTTGCAGGGGTTGTGGTATCGGTGGCGGGCAGCTGTGGTATTGCAGGTGTTGGTGGGTCTGGTGGCGCTTGGGAGGGCCCGGCGGCATGCCCCGTGTGCCTGAAGGTGCTGTCCAACAAGTACAACCTCAGGACGCACATGGAGGACAAGCACTCGCCCCTCCAGCACATGTTCCCCTGTCCCATATGCCAGCACGTCTACAAGACTCGCAACTCTCTCCACAACCACTTCTCCATGAGGCACCGAGGACTTAAGATGCCCAAGATGTGAAATTCGTTTTTCTCCCTTGACGCTAGTAGGGTCGACGGGGGCATCGCCGCCCTGCCCCCGACGCTCGCGCGGATCAAGGACCTCCCCTACAACAATGTCAATGAATATTCATGATAGTGACAGTAGTGGGGACGGCGGCTGCTGCTGTGGATATAGTGACGATGATGATGATGATGATGGCAGCGGCCGAGGAGGAGAAATGAATGGAAGGGCGCGTAGGAGGAGGAGGAGGAGGAGGAAGATGATGACGATTTGCCAAATGGTAGGAGGAGGAGGAGGAGGAAGAGACGGCGGCCTCCTCCTTTTCCTCCTCCTACTCTTACACTCCAATCACGATTACTACTACTACTACTACTACTACTAATACTACTGCATCCTTTATTGTTACTGTTACGTGGAATCGCACAGATTGAGTGTGCACTCGACATCCTGTCCATGTGATATAGAAAAGGAAATAATAATAATGTAGTGCTTTGTCTACATATATATATATATATATATATATATATATATATATATATATATATATATATATATATATATATATATATATATATATATATATATATATATATATATATATATATATATATATGTACATATATACACATATATGTATGTGTGTGTGTACACACACATCCAGTCAGTTACGTGAAGTGACTGCGTGAATAACAGGAAGTTACGCCATTGTTGTCTTAGTCATAAAATATTGTTTAAGGATTCCTGAGATTAGGAAATACCAAAACACAATCAAGAACTGCCGCTGCTCCTGCTGCTGCTGCTTTGAGACATTTGTTAGAAGTGTGTGTGCTTGGAGGATGCTTGTTAGTTGTTTATAGAGGGAAGGGGTCGGTTGTGTTTGGGTAGGGGTTTCGATATCGAAAAGGTCCGGCTTTTGGGGGAGGGGGAGTAGGGGAAGGGGAAGGGGAATAAAGAGGAGGGGGTGGGAAGAGGTGCGGTTGTGTATCCATCTTGACATAATGTGGCATCCCAGGTTCCTCGTTGATTGTCCCGATACCTTTGTGCGGTGCTAACCAAAAATCTCGCGAGTCATCTAGACATCCTGGTTGGGCCGTTGCACAAAGAGAGAGAGAGAGAGAGAGAGAGAGAGAGAGAGAGAGAGAGAGAGAGAGAGAGAGAGGAAGGAGGGACTGAGAGAAGAAAAAAACTAGCGAATGTAGTAGTAACGGCAAAGGTAGTTGTTTAACCTGGAAGTGAATAGGAACCAGAGCAGAAGAACTTCAGAAGGTAGGAAGGGGATGTCTGCAGTGTTATGATGCAACGAGGAACGTAATGATAATTTACAAGGAAACCATGTGGTGGTATGAAGCCACGTCCGTTGGGGGTGGGAGGGGAGGAGGAGGGTTGGTGGGTTGGTTTGGTATCATCTGGGAGGGGGCTACGCC
This sequence comes from Macrobrachium rosenbergii, assembly GCF_040412425.1. Taxonomy (NCBI): domain Eukaryota; kingdom Metazoa; phylum Arthropoda; class Malacostraca; order Decapoda; family Palaemonidae; genus Macrobrachium; species Macrobrachium rosenbergii. The sequence goes on along the minus strand of NC_089762.1, from coordinate 34,673,094 downwards.
CAGTGGAGGTTCATGAGGAGGGAGGGGGTTGCTGGCTTTGGGGAGCAGCTCTGGACAACCTTGTGAACATCCTGGCGAGCACCGCTGCTCCCGGATATTGCTGGCCCCCTTTATGCCCCTCCCTCCCTCCATCCCTCTCCCCTCCCCCTTTCCCCCTCCGGCACATGAAAACCTCCCTCATTCCCCTGTCGGTCTTGTGCCACGATCTCTCCTCATTCCCCACCCCTCCCCTTCTTGGCTCTCTCTCTCTCTCTCTCTCTCTCTCTCTCTCTCTCTCTCTCTCTCTCTCTCTCTCTCTCTCTCTCTCATTTCCCCCCTTTTCTCTCTCTCTTCTCTCCCATTTCGTCCCCCTCCTCCCCCCTCCCCTCCCTCCCTTCCCTCGTTGCCTTGGTTTTCTCCAACGCCGCTTTTACGTTATTGATAGACTCCTGATAAATAACAAGGTGACTCATTACACTTCACAGAACCTTTTATATAAACGACCCCAGTGTTGATTACAATGTTAGAAGAAACATTTGCAGATTTTCAGACGACGAACTCACTTGCACAGAGTGCAGCAACAACAACAACACTCCGACCTCCGGGTATTGTGTTGTGTTGCAGAAACTGAAGTTTTTATGTTTTTTTTTTTTATTTAGAATTGTATCTTTTGACCTTAAATGTCCTGGATAGGGTTGAGTGGTGTCCCTTTTTAATGACTGCGTGTCTGTCATATTTTGTTGGGGGAGATAATATGTCAGTGAGGGGAAAATTGTTGGAGATGTTGTAGGAGAAGTCACTAATGATGATGATGGTGACGAGGGTGATGATGATGGTGATGTTGGTGGGAATGATGGTTTTGCGAAGATGGGTAATGATGATGGAGTGAGTTGAGTAGGTAGGGGCGTTGTTGTAGTGGGTGTGGGTGTGGGTGTGGGTGGCTATGTCGGAATGAGAGTGTAACGGCCGCACTGTTGTTGTCATTACAGGCGTGGGCGGGTTACTGGTTGACAACAAACCCAAATGGCAGTGCCCGGTCTGCTACAAGTTACTGAGCACGAGATCCAACTTAAAGATCCACGTTCAGGACAAGCACTCGTCGCTTCAGCACGCCTTCCCCTGCCCTGTGTGCGGACACGTGTACAAGACCCGAAACTCCCTCCACAATCACATGAGTATCCGTCATCGGGGCGTCAGGATGCCACCACCACCGCCGCCGCCTCCGCCGCCCAATCTCCCACCACCGCCGCCGCCGCCGCCGCCGTCCACCTCATCCTCCTCCTCCTCCTCCTCCTCCTCCCCCCTCCTCCTCGTCCCTTCGACATCATCATCATCATCATCATCACCATCACCTGCCCTGAGAATGGAGCAGAGACTGAATGAGGGGGTCTCGGAAGGACGGACGGACGGACAGGCACGGACAGACAGGGAGGCAGGCAGGCAGGCACGGACGGACATAGTCGCAGCAGACGGACGGACAGACCAACCAACCCACACTCATACTCCACCGTGCCACCACGCCCCCATGCGCCATTAGTGATGACCTTGAAAGAGTTCCGGATCAACAACATTAGCAGAAGCAGCGGCAGCAGCAGCAGTTACAACAACAACAACAACAACAAGAAAATCAGCAACGGCCAAAGCAGCAGAAGCAGTACTACTGCTACGACGACCGCCGCCGCCGCCGTCAGCGGCAACAGCAGTGGCCTCTGGCCCTCCTCTCCCCTTCCTCCCGTAGAGGGGTCCTACAAGTCGCCGTAGCAGCAGCAGCAGTAGTCCTCGAAGGATATCCTATGATTGTAAAGGAGTCACTGGGATCCTGAGGGAGACGGACAGACCAAAAGCGTGCTTGATAATCGAATTCCTCCCTCCCTCCATTTCTATCACGAACCCCCTCCCCCTACCCCCCTCCCATCCATCCGTTACCTTTCACGATGATGATGACGTTGATGACTACCGATGATAAGGGTGTGCTTGACTGTGACTTTTTTTTTTTTCATTTTTTCCCCCTTCACTTCAGGAATTGCTTGCAAGCAAGCTGTGAGTGAACCTGACCTCCCTCATCTTTATATTCCTACTGGGTAGCAGCATATTGATGCTGCTGGTATCGTTCGTTGGTTGTTGCTTGCGTTGCCTGATGTAAAAGCTACAACAAGCACACCGCCACTACTACATCCGCTTTCTTCCTGTCATCCATTTAATGCAATCACGCAAGCTTACCAAACGCGCGCGCGCGCACATACACACACACACGTACACACGCACACACTGGTACACGTACGTACATACGCGCGCACGCAAAGAGAGAGAGAGAGAGAGAGAGAGAGAGAGAGAGAGAGTATGCTGCTGCTGCTAGCTTTGTAAACTTGACATTTGTTTTCTGTTTGAGTTCAGAATGTAATGTAAACTTTCTCTCTCTCTCTCTCTCTCTCTCTCTCTCTCTCTTTAAACTAAAATTATTGGTAAAATTATTGGCATATCAACGAGGAAATTATCTCCCCCCACTCTCTCTCCCCAAAATTATTGGCTTTTCAACGAGGAAATTAAACGCGAAAAAATAAATTCGCTAATCAATACCAAACAAAAATGATCAAAGGAAACATTATTATTATTATTATTATTATTATTATTATTATTATTATTATTATTATTATTATTATTATTGTACAGACAACTCTTTAGGGCCGGATGAAGTGATCTCTTACACGGAGTCGGTTCGTCTCCGTCTCTTCCTCCTTCTTCAGTTGGAACAACACCTAATGCGCGATAGACATCATTGATCTCACTGGGTTGTTGTTCCTCCTCCTCCTCCTCCTCCTCATCCTCCTCCTCCTCATCCTCCTCCTATTCCTCCTCCTCCTCCTCCTCACTTCCAACCTCCGCTGGAGGAACTGTTTTCGAGGGCACAGAAGAAACAGTAATTTTGATCTGAGAGACGATCTGCATGTCTTGTGTATTTGTTGGGAGGTGGGTGTAATACACGGCTCCCTTCCACCCCTCCCCCCCCCCTCGCACCCGACTTCGTCTTTCATTCTCTTGTTTATTTATGGATTAGCAGTGACGGATGATTATTACTCTCTAATGTAATCTTGGGTGTTCAGGCTAAGCATCATAATCTGTTTATTTATGGATTAGCTTTGAATGATGATTACTCTTTGTAATCTCGAGTGTTAGAGCTAAGTATGCTTTGATTTAAATTCAGTGCGGCTGAATAGAATTTTTTGTTGGAGGAGAAATAATGAATGTATTGAGAGTATATTGTCTCGGTTATTAAAGTTTTGGATAATATTTTTAGCAAATGGAAAAGGCTAATTTCCATGGAGACCGTTTTTATTGATTGAAAGTCTGTTTTTAGCAAATGCCTTGAGGTACGTCTTCATTGATTGATTAATGGTGTTAGTTGTCGAAATCGTAATAACCAAGTAAATAAATGCGAAAATAACTTTTTTTCATGAGAAAGAACTTAATTAAAGCATAAAAGATTATCGGTGTCTTTACGTTTGAAAGCTGCTCGTTCCCTACAGATCCATGATCTTCTGAGAAAAGAAAAAAAAAAACTAAAGAGGGGGAAAAACTGGAAAGGGAAAAACGTTCCTAGATCCTTTGAGGACGATTTGAGTCCTCCTGGAGTCTCTCTCTCTCTCTCTCTCTCTCTCTCTCTCTCTCTCTCTCTCTCTCTCTCTCTCTCTCTCTCTGTGCTAATATTGACGGAATATGGGGGGAAAATTCAGTGACATGACAGACCGGGAGAAGTCTAGAGGACTCTCTTCTCTCTCTCTCTCTCTCTCTCTCTCTCTCTCTCTCTCTCTCTCTCTCTCTCTCTCTTCATTATCTTGACGCTAATGATATTTTGCTGTGGAGGGGCTTCTTGTGCCTTGTATTATGTAGGCAAGACTTCTAACCAAATTATATTGGGAACATCATCATCATCATCATCGTCATTATCATCATCAGAGGGAGGCCGATAGCGGAATGAATGAAAAAGAATGCAGTGGGATGTTTTGTACCCAATATTACGAACTGTAATTATTACTGATAGTTTTATTATTATGAAGAAACAAAGGGAGGCTGATAGTGGAATGAATGAAAAAGAATACAGTGGGATGTTTTGTACCCAGTATGATGAACTGTAATTATCACTGATAGTTTTATTACGACGACGGAAAAGTCTCGTCAGCGTTAAGAACTGTAAGATATAAGTTGTGCCAAAATCGCTCTTTGAACATTCAGTTGATACTGTGTTAAATTTAGATTGTGTTAAAGCACAGATTCGTGCATTACCGAGTTACCTGGTGGTGCCCTTTGTGCATCCGTCGGGGGGTGAGAGAAGAGAGGAGAACCTCTGGGAGAACCTCTGGCTTATCTTACGACTGTTCCTCGGCGGGAGTTCTGCTGGGTTTCCCTCGCCGTCGGAATTATTTTGGGTTCTTCGTCAGCGACGGGACACGCACAATGGCGCTGTGATGAATGACACCACCAAGCTCTTCGGTTGGAGCTTCAAGCTGCTGCCGCCGTTTTCTCCTCCTTTTGTTATTCTAACCTGGGAATGACGTCACCCATTTTAAGGGCAAGGGCAGCCCTTCGAATGAAGAAGGTGTTTTTTTGGGGGTGGGCTGAGTGCATTCACGTTCTGGTTCTCTCCAAGAAACGTATATCACGAAGTTAGGAAAGTCTTTCGAATGAAGATTTTTTTTTTTTTTTTAGCTGAGTGTATTAACGTTCTGGTTTTCTCCAGGTGAAAAAAAAAAAGTTTAATATGAAGTTTTACGTTGGTGTTCCCCCCTCCCCCCCGACCAATATTCAAAGTGATAATTCCTGTATATGTAGCGTAGCGATCTGTATCTGTCCTTTAGTATTAAGTTTTGGAAGTATAAGAGTTAAGTTAGATTCAGTTCCTATCCGTAGCCTGTTTATAGTATTAGCGCTGCGAATCTTTTTTTTTTTTTTTTTAGAAGTCTTATAATAAAACCCCTGTAGGCTGGTCGTCTACGTTAAAAAAAATGAAGTGATATAGTTCCATATCTTCTGTTCAGAAAGGTACAAGTTCTAGGGATTATAATATGTAGGCGCTTGTTGGTGTCATTGCTGTTAAGTAAGTAAGGGTTGATCGCTGTAGATTTTTGTTGTTGTCTTCTTCGATGGCGAGGTAGTTATTTTTTGCTCTGTTATCACCGCTCCTCCCTCCTTCCCTCCCCCCCCGCACCCTTATATTTCCCCTCTCCTTCCTAACCCTTTCTCCCTCCCTCCCACCTCTCGGTTCCCCGTGGCGTTTTCGTCCAAAGCGTGCACCCGTGATCGTACCTCATCCGCTTAGCAGGCGTTCACCTCCTCCTCCTCCTCCTCCTCCTCCTCCTCCTCCTCCTCCTCCCCCCTCCCTCTTCTTCCCAATCAACCACTTACACCTATCTTCCTCCACCCCCACTAACTACTACTCCTCCTCCTCCTCTTCTATGCAAGCTCTCCTCCATCGCTGGCTCGTTCATTCCCCCCTCTCCCTCTCCCCCTCCCTACCTCCCTCTCTCCCTCTCTCCCTCTGGGCCAAAACCTCCTACACGCAAACAAACAAATGTACGTGCTCGCTTGCACAAACGATAAAAGCGAACACGGATACAAATAGTAAATGCGTAAACATGCATGTATTATTACTCTCTCTCTCTCTCTCTCTCTCTCTCTCTCTCTCTCTCTCTCTCTCTCTCTCTCTCTCTCTCTCTCATATCCCCGATTCGTTTCCTGTAAAAAGATGATGTTAAAAGGATGCCTCGCTTCCCTGTCCCGTCTCCCAATTCTCGTACCCTTTATATATGTCTGCCTTAGTATTATTAACACTGCACCCACCCCCCTTCCCCCCGAAAAAAAAATTGCCAATACTTAATGTAAGTTGGCCAAGCCATTGATTGATAGATGTATATATGTGTTTTCATATCATACAGGGATTCTATAGTATTTATATATAAACGGCCGCAGCGCCCCTCGCTGCTACAAGACTTAAATGAGAAGGGAGATTTGTCGAATTCCTATGTAAGTCCGTGGTTCGGACCCCCACGTTAATCAGAAGGTCCCGTCGCTGGGAGACAGACGCGCTAGTAGCCCCAGCTACGCAAAGAAAAAAAAGAGATAGGTAGTGATAGAAGAGACTAATCCTATAATTTTTCTTGTCGAGTTGTGAACTCCAGAGTCGGCGTCGAGCCTTGATACACAAGTGCGGAGCCACTGCCTTCTTTTGTACGTCGATTTCTCTGTGACAGGTGTTTCTTCTTTCTTCTCTCTGCCTTTGGAGTGGGAAGAAGAAGAAGATGAGGAAGAAGAAGAAGAAGAAGAAGAGGAGGTCGCTGTTTGTGATAGTCGCGGCTGCGGTGACTCCATCATAATTATTATTTTCTTATTATTATTAATCGTCGAATCACAGCCTCCTTTCGTGGGGTTCGAAAGGAGAAACAAAACAAGACTTGGGAGGAGAAGAAGAAGAAGAAGAAGAAAAAAAAAGAAAACGTCCCGCTGTTGTTTTTTTCGACGGCGCGACAAAAATATGAAAAAAAAAAAAATTCTCAAATTGAAAGAAAATGTCCCACTTTTTTTTTTCGGCGGCGCAACAAAAATTCCCGAATTGAAATATCCCATATCTGTTTCATTATGGGGCATTAGATTTGTCAGCGAGTTGTGGGAACATCGGTCACAATTTGTTGTTGTTGTTGTTACGGAGTAGATGAAAGGGATGGGAGGCACGAACAGAAACAACAACAACAGCATCAGTAACAATTAACAACAGCTACTACTACTACTATCGTCGTCCTTTTCGTGTGTGTGTGTGTGTGTATGACAGTGTGGGAGGGTGAGTCACTGGGATAGGAAAGGGTTGATAATGAAAACAAACCGTAATTTTTTTATAATGAAAACAAACCGTAATTTTTTTTATAATGAAAAATCGTAATTTTTTTTTTTTTGATACAGCAGCAGTTGCGCATCCTAGTATACGAAAACCGAATCAATACAAGAAGTAAATAAAGGTTGTTTTCGCAAACACAACTGATATAGTTGTACTTACTATATATATATATATACATGACACGCTGGTTCCTCTTTTTTGTAGATGTTTATACGAGTATAAGGTTGAATGTGTTCGTCCTCGTAGACGTCCCTTACCCCTTTATAGGCTCTGGTAATCGCTCCTCCCCCATGGTTTCCCATTAAAAAAGTCATCAAGATATTTAGAAAAACAAAACAAAAGATATATAAGTGAAAGACGCCACCACCTCCTTATGTGGCAGTCCAGTGACAAGAGTACTTTTAGTATGTAAAAGGTAATATAAATATATATGTAACTGTAATGATTATTAAGTAATTGTATGTGGTACTAAGTCATTATGTGATTTATGTTGATATATTGTAATCCGCGCATACCTTTATATTCCGTAATGTGGTGTGGTGAGGAAATGGAACACGGAAGAGAATTGAAAGTGCCGGTCTGCGTCATTATAATAAGCATAAGAAAAACGTGATAAACCGAGTGATGTGATTTTCATAAAGAAATTGTTTTGTGAATGACATCATTGTGATGATGACGTAAGGTCGAGTGAGCTAAGCAGTCGTGAAATGACTACTATTACTATTAATTACTGCTACTACTACTACTACCACTACCCACCCGTACTGTGTGATTGAACTTTGTATGTTTAGATTTAAAGCGATGAAAAATAAAGTAAGTGTGACCGGTTTTTCTATATTATATAAACTGGGCCGATTGGTTTTGTTTCCAAATGGAAGAGCGCATAGCCTCGTTCAAGGCCTGTTTCGATTGGCTGTGGGAAGAGTGATTTTAATTGATAGGTTAAAATTTGGCGAGAAGAAATATAGAAGAGGAAATGAAATATGTTAATTAGTTGCTAAGTTCAAGGCCTGTACGAAACGCGAACAATTTGGTATATAGTGACCGTGATCATATCGTGATAGTAATGGTTAAAGACGAACTGATGTAGTGATGGTGGATTGGTGATTGTAACAATGGTGATATGTTAAGATTATGATTATTCCTTGTGAGTTACATCTGCTGTGATGGAATATTAATGTAAGGTTATGATAATCACATTGAATATGATGTCGAAGACTAATTTAGCGATTACTGAGGTGAAGTCGTGTCGGCGAATGCTATTAGGTATTATTGTGATGCATATTAAGATGGTATTTTTTACAATGTATCGTGAGAATGTGAGGGGGGATTCCCCACCCCCCCGTATTGTGAAGAAACTAAAATTACCGGGCTGTCTGCATATCAGATTTTTTTCCCTTCAGAAATTGACAGGACAGATGTCAAGTCAAGTCATTGATTTTCATTTTTGCCCTTTGCGAAGCGAAACAGCAACTGCTGTTGCAAGGAAGAAGGTATCGCTTGTGGAAAATGATTTAGAAAGGTTTTTCATGACTGTAATCTTTGTATTGTATGCGCCTGTTGTAGCTGTTGTATTCTTGAATTGGATCAGGCATTAATTTTTGTCCACCAGGTCTGCCATAGTTTTGTTTCCAACTGATTTCGATGACAACTGATTTATTATGTTGTAGTTTATTTCTCTTTTTATGTAGTTGCCTCTAGTTAGCGTTCATATTTTTTTAATTGTCTCGCTGTAATTAGTTGTTACGTTTAAGTTAATTTTAATAATAAAAAAAGGGGGAGTCACCTGCCCTCTCGAAGCACCTGGTTTGCATACATGACCTTTGCTTTTTCGTCAAGACGACAGTGACGTCATCAGAACGTCAGTGTCTGTATTTACCCTTCGGGAGATCTCCTTCGTCAGCGATTCTATGTTGAGGCATCTGGGTTCTTCCGAAGGGCAGGTGACGCGCCTTTGGCTTCTCTTGTTGTTTTGGTCTTCACTGCACGTAAGCCAAGAGAAAAATAGGAAATAGAAATGAATGGAAGGGAAAGAGAGAGAGAAACATTGCCAGAGGCGTTCAGAACAAGGTGTACACTGCCAACCACCTCCCTCCCCCCTCCCCTCCCCTGAGGCGGGCATGATCATAAGTCGCGGAGAATTAACATTATTATGAATCATGGTCTGAAGCTAATTTGGAATACGAAAGACCAAGGGAAAAGGAATGTCATTTCAAGAATACAGTCTCATTGAGTGGGGTTATTAATACTGCTCTTGATATTGTTGTTGTTGTGATTTTTTTTTAATCTGTTGTAAGGTATTCATGCCATGTTTGCCTATTCCCCGGGGGAACAAAAGATCAGTATAGAACGTAGGGAGGAGGCCCTTCACCTCACACGCCTGCCTGCATCTCTCTCTCTCTCTCTCTCTCTCTCTCTCTCTCTCTCTCTCTCTCTCTCTCTCTCTCTTTCAATGCCTTTCTGTTATTCTAGTATTACAGCAATTTTGTTAATTGTAAAGAACACAATGTATATCAATGATTACTTATGTGACGGTAAAAACCAGTGTACCAAAGTACCCTGTAACTAAAGTGATCACATCGCTTGCACGTCTGAATGCTGAGCTGATGTAACCAGTTTAGTTAATGGCCGACGGGAGATTCTGTTACAACTGAAATAGAATTGCAGAGAATTGCAGGATCGTTGCATATTGTTGACACGATGCAGGGTCGTCTACCTAAAATGAACAGCTTCGGATCCACTGAAACATATGTAACCGGCGATTATTATGGCCTGGGTACGCTCTCTATGCTAAAAGAAAAAGGCAAAAAAGAAAAGGTAAAAGAAGGAAAAAAAACTTTACAGGTCGATTTGAGGTTTTGCCGTCCCAGCGCCTTTTGATTTTTTTTTTTTCTTCCTCGTCAGAAGGCTCGCCCTTATTTATTCTTCACTCGTGTTTGCACGGGATCATCATATTATGCAATCATGCGATGCTGTTTGTTCCCTGGGGGCTTGTTTTGGGGGATTTTGAAAGCGGGTATGACGACGGTTCCGATCTGAGATCTAGTTTAATTATATGTACTTTGTGTATTTGTCCTTTTTGGGGAGGGGTTGGGAAGGGGGGGCGTGTAACGCTCCAAGTAGAAGGAGCGTGGTTAGGGGAAGACACACAGGGGTGGGGACCATGGAGGAACAATAAGCGGCACCGAGGAGCGTGATCCGGGTTGCTCAGCAGGAGGTCACCCCCTCCTCCCCCTCCCCCTCCTTCCTCGACTACTCCTACTCCTTCGCTCGCGTCTCCTCCGTCCTCTCTGCCTCGTACTCCTCCTCCTCCTCCTCCTCCTCCTCCTCCTCCTCCTCCTCCTCCTCCTCCTCCTCCTCCTCCTCCTCCTCCTCCTCCTGCTGTTGCTGCTGACTGCTACGTCCGGGTCCTGCTCGTGTGTCTCGGAGGACCTGCTGACCTTGTACCCATCACCCCTATATGAACCCCTCTAGTAACCCACCCCACCCTCTTTCCCCTTCCCTCCTGTAATGGCCCTCTTATTTTTAGCACCCCCTCCTCCTTCCATCTCCTCCTGGCCCTTCTGTAGAGGCTTCCTTCCCCTGTTTGCATCGACTATATAGATTGGTGATTCCCATCCCATTCATGCCTGTGGGCCGTTCTTGGATGTCACTCCTCCCCCGCATTCGTACTTCGAAAAGACACCCTCTTTTCTTCCCCTCAAGAAAACAAGGAACAAGAAAACGCTTTTCTTGTTTTGCTCCGTAACCTGCGTAAGGGGGAGGCCCTTGTTCTGCTGATGAACGTGATCTACTTTTAACAGTCGGCTTTGTAGCCTTTTTTTTTTTAATGAATATATAATGAAGTACCAAGATTCTTTCATAAACTACCAAGATTCTTTGGCAGGAGTATAGCCGCGTCTCCCTATTTTTCCAGTGTATTTTCATAAATCGCATCAATTTTCAGGGATTTTCATAAAACAGCAATTATTTTGTGTGGATTTTCATAAAACGTAACAATCGAAATTCATTCTTATTATCACATACCCTATCATGCTCTTGTTTTAGCCTCTCTCTCTCTCTCTCTCTCTCTCTCTCTCTCTCTCTCTCTCTCTCTCTCTCTCTCTCTCTCTCTCTCTCTGAGAGATTTCGTGTGCGGTTACCTCAGTCATGAATATTCTCATGACGAATGTTATATATTTCCCGTAGTGCATTTGCATGTCACGCAAGAGCTCTCTGTCTTCTGATCTTTTCAGGTATCGCTCGTTTGAAATGAAGATACTCTCTCTCTCTCTCTCTCTCTCTCTCTCTCTGCTTGCTTGTGTTCTTGTGTGCTCTCGCACGCATGCGTGATCTCATAAGAAAAAGGAAACTTGCTACCCGAAGTCATTTCTAGTATGAGAAGCGATCCGAATAATTTCCCCAATTATTTGTATAAAAAATAATTCAAGTTTCCTTAACGCGTTTTCCCTTGGACGTTACCATTGGGTTTATTTCTTAGGTATATTCCTTTACGTCCTTGCCGTTCCAGTAATTCAAGATTCTTAAACAAGGGGTATCCCCAAAGTGAGAGGTAGATATCTAGTTTGGAATAAGTCGTTATAGTACATTCTGCCATCTTTTTTTCTTGCAGGAAATACACCATTGCTGCTTCGTTCTTGATTCTGTTTCATTTGTACAACTTTGTATTCTTTTTGCAATTGTAAATTAGAATTTCAACGTTCAGAAATCGCTTATGCGGGGAACATACTAGAAGCCATTGTCATTTGTTAAATACCGTTCGCCAAGCATTTTAATATATATTTCCAAACTAGATGAAGGTAAACTGAAATAGCTCTCTCTCTCTCTCTCTCTCTCTCTCTCTCTCTCTCTCTCTCTCTCTCTCTCTCCAAATTGAGGCATTTTAGTTTAACATAGTTATTTTAAACCCGCTTCTGGTGTAGTACGGATGGACCTTAAAGGTTGTTATTGGTACGATAGGTCGCGGACAGTTCTGTACTGGTCAGTTACCTTTAATGACGGAAACTGATACCGTTTCTACCTCCAGGTTTTTCAATAATAGAAATGTTCGCGGCGTCACGTGAATTGATGACACCCGAGACAGTTAAAGTGCATTGATACCCTCAGCCTAAATCGTTGCATTAACTCGTAATACACACGTGTTTTCCGTATTTCCATATGTGTTTACAGTCATTGCATGAAGTGTGTATGAATTTGAATTCGAAACGACAGGGAGCTCCGTCTGCGATACATCTCGTGGCTGACGTTCTTCCTCTTCGCAGTCGCTTCTGATCTCTCTCTCTCTCTCTCTCCCTCTCTCTTCCTTCCTTACGTAACCCGCTGGAATCGTAATTCTGTCTTTCCATTTCATCCTTTTGTACCCTGACCCGCGAGCTCTTTCCAGGACCCCCTCCCTGCCCCTCCTCCTCCTCCTCCTCCCGAGACCGATCCTACCACCTACCACCGGACCCGTCCCCACCTCTCCTTCAGCTGGCTTACACTCTCTTTCTCTCCTCGAACTCTCCCTCTCTCTCTCTCTCTCTCTCTCTCCGTCCCTCCCCGTTGCCTCTCATCATACTTCTTCGTGTACCCTGGAAAGCCGCTGCTGTTACACCCCCCCCCTCCAACTCTCCCCTCTCCTGCCAGCCGACCCTCTACAGCGTCTCCCCTCCGTAGTGCCTGGTGCCTCTCTCTGTACCCAGAGAAAACCATCTTTTCTCTCCAGACTCTCTCTCCCTCTCTCTCTTTCTCTCTCTCTCTACATAACCCCCTCCTCTCCTTATCCTTTTCTCCACCTCCCCCCGACTTACAGCACACACCTCTCGGGCCTCCTCCTGGAACGTACTCGGACTACGGATGGCAGGCTGCTATGGTACATTTCCGGAGAGAGAGAGAGAGAGAGAGAGAGAGAGAGAGAGAGAGAGAGAGAGAGAGAGTTGGAGAATCTTCATCGTTATCTTCTGAACGATAAGTTCAGGTCATGCACTTCAAACCTTCCCTTTTTATACACAGAGTGTCATCCAAACTTCTATGCCCCTTACCTGCCTTAACCTCTCTCTCTCTCTCTCTCTCTCTCTCTCTCTCTCTCTCTCTCTCTCTCTCTCTCTCTCTCTCTCGGAACCCCCCCCCACATCTCAAACATCTTAAGCACTACCCCTCCTCTTTTCGACTCTTGTGTATCCCCCCCTCCCCTCCTGCCCCAAAACTCGGGAGCCTTCATGTTCAGGGCACTATGGGGGTCGGGGGAAGGGTGTTAGTTGTTCCCGTGAGTCGCCAGAACTGAAGGTTTCGGTTCAATATAGAGCTTCGTGATTAGACCGTAGGAGCGAAGTAGTTTGTTGTTTGGTGGGGAGGGGAGGGGCGGAGAAGTTAGAGGGAGAGGGGGGAGGGGTGGGGGGGGGGTATGGAAGGAGCGTTTGTTGGAGGACGGGTTGCAGCAGGCCGATGGCTGTCGGTGTAATCCTGGTTCTTTATGAGAAAGAGAATGTTTAGCGTTTTGGCGTGTCGGGGATGACCTTTTCCCTCGCCGAAGATCCGGCCTCGTATCCCGCTTACGAAGGTTACGGACGTGGCGACTCTCCTTCATGTGAGACTCTGTGATTGAATCCGGAATTTAATAGGTGTCAGGCAATTGAATGATGAGTGCGGCGAACGCTGGATTTTTCCCTTATTTGCCGCTGTAAAAAGTCCTACACTTCGTTTCGCGTTGGTGCTTATTGCAAAATATTTTATGCCTTATCTTTTCTCATCCGATAAGCACATTTCATTACTGTAGTGTATTGAGCTTCCGTAAAGAGAGAGTGCTTGCTTGAATATATATATATATATATATATATATATATATATATATATATATATATATATATATATATATATATATATATATATATATATATATATATATCTCACAAGAATCACGTGACTGAATTTACAAGAACCGTAAGGTAACATGAAGATGTGTAGGTTAAATACACGAAAGCGTCAGGTACTGATTCCTTTATTAACTCCTTCTGATTTGCAGTAAAACTATATATATATATATATATATATATATATATATATATATATATATATATATATATATATATATATATATATTTATATCGTGTGTATAATTCAGCACATATACTTAGTTAAAAGAACAGGCCAAAAATACCCGAGGAGCATTTTACCAAAAAAAAAAAAAAACTCTTGCAGAAAAAGTAAAAGAAGAACATCCGCTCGAGCCGATCACAGGTTTAGGTTAGCGAGCAAAACTTTTTTTTTTTTTTTTTCTATTTCAGCGAACGGTGTTAACACAGTTTCTCCTTTAAAATATCCGCCTTGACAACCCATTGGTCTCCTTTAGTTGAGAGAGAGAGAGAGGGAGAGAGTGAGAGAGAGAGAGAGAGGCTTGACAAAACAACAACAACAACAACAACACCGGCAAGAACAGCAGCAGCAATGACAACAACAATAACAGCACTTGCTGTTGCTGCTGCTGCTGCTACCACCACATGGTTCTGCTTTAATGTACAAGTCTTGACAAACAGAAAGGTCTCCTTTAGTGCACTGACCTCACCTAAACTAACTCACGCTCTCTCTCTCTCTCTCTCTCTCTCTCTCTCTCTCTCTCTCTCTCTCTCTCTCTCTCATCTTGCAATAAGCGTCTTTATTTTGAGTGTGGTTTTCTCTTTCTCTCTCTTTACTCGATGTGCGTTTCTCTCTCTCTCTCTCTCTCTCTCTCTCTCTCTCTCTCTCTCTCTCTCTCTCTCTCTCTCTCTCTTTTTACTCAAAGGGTTTTCAATGCGATATGATTCTCTCTCTTTCTCGTATCTTGCAAAATAGCTTCATTTTAAGTGTATTTTCTCTTTCTGCCTCTCTTTATACCCGAAGTTCTTTCCAGTGCGACGTGATATTCTCTCTCTCTCTCTCTCTCTCTCTCTCTCTCTTTTGCAAAGAGATTCTTCTCTAGTTTTCTTTCTCTTTACTAACTTCTTTCAAATGCGATGTGATATTCTCTCTCTCCCGTTTCGTCCCCATCCGTACGGATGGAGAGAGAGAGAGAGAGAGAGAGAGAGAGAGAGAGAGAGAGAGAGAGAGAGAGAGAGAGAAGCATTGACCTCAAAGGGTCCTCCATCCACACAAACCATATTCACCGGTTGCGTGTAACGTGCGCTTTACACGGCTACGTTTATGTCGTGTAGGTTGTAAGGGGATTTTTTTTCTTTCTCTTTCCCTCTTTTTCCCTCGAAGCATTGCGGATGATTCTTCGGAAAAGCTCGTGGGTACACCATTCATTTTTTTCCGTTATACATGCGCAGGCATATTGGGTTCCTTCGGCACGTTTTGTCTGTGCGCATTTCATTCCGAGAGTAATACTTGTACATGCGTAGTATGTATTATATATATATATATATATATATATATATATATATATATATATATATATATATATATATATATATATATATATATATATATCCTTCCTTCCTTCCTTCCTTCTTTTAACGTGCTTTTATTCCCATTTTTATATATATATATATATATATATATATATATATATATATATATATATATATATATATATATATATATATATATATATTCTGTTCTCGTCTTTTTTACGATCATTCATCTGTGCGTATGAAATTGATCTTAACGAATATATACGGAAGTTAATGCTTGCGTATATTAAGCTATTAGTTGAATTCTTTTTTTTTATTTATTTATTGTGATCTTTCATCCAAGTTAATGATTGCGTATATTAAAAAGTGGTTAATGCGTATATATATCAAGTTCCATCTACTTAGTGCGTAGGTTTCTGTTTTATTACCGCCAGAAACACAACTTTTATAGGTCTGCTGTAATGTGGATGGGCAAAGTAACTGCTTGCGATTTATTCCACATCCTGTTTGACTGCCCCCTCCTCTCCCCTCCCCTCCCAATCCCCCTTATTCCTTACCCCCTTACCCTCTTCCATCTTCGCACTGTCTAAGCTCCTCACTCCTTGTCTCATTGCCCTGAGACGAAGCTGCCTTCCTTCCTTCCTCTCTCTCTCTCTCTCTCTCTCTCTCTCTCTCTCTCTCTCTCTCCTAGGTTTTCATGCGTGGTCCTCTCTCTCTTTATTCAAAGTTCTTTCAAATGCGATATGATTTCTCTCTCTCTCTCTCTCTCTCTCTCTCTCTCTCTCTCTCTCTCTCTCTCTCTCTCTCTCAGCTTTTCATGCGTAGTTCTCTCACTCTCTCTCTCTCTCTTTCCTCAGAGTTCTTTCAAATGCGATAAGACTCTCTCTCTCTCTCTCTCTCTCTCTCTCTCTCTCTCTCTCTCTCTCTCTCTCTCTCTACTCAAAGTTCTTTCAAATGCGATAAGATTCTCTCTCTTTGCTCAAAGTTCTTTCAAACGCGATAAGATTCTTTTCTCTCTCTCTCTCTCTCTCTCTCTCTCTCTCTCTCTCTCTCTCTCTCTCTCTCTCTCTCTCTCTCTCTCTCAAAATCCTGTACCCCACAATCCTCTCCCGTTTCTATTTTATCTTCATTTCGCCGGGAGGAGGATGTGTGCGTACCACTGAAAAGGAAGGAAGCCCGGCATCTGTAACTCTCTGTGTTCGTTAGGCGATTGCTTTATCTGAGCAGTGCAGGTGGAAGCCCAAGGAAAAAGCCGATTGCTCTGCTGAGGATATTTATGGGTTTTTATTAGTGTTGTGTATATGTGTGTATATATATATTATATATATACACATATATATATAAATAAATATATATATATATATATATATATATATATATATATATATATATATATATATATATATATATATATATATATATATATATATATATTATAGTGCACTCTCCATGTTAATTTAATTCTTATCTCTTTTTGCCAGTATTTCTTCTTGTAGGTCCTGTATTTTGTCGTGCAAACGGTGTTTAAAATTGATAGTGGGATATTAAGGGGGTAGTGTACTCATCCTATATGCGCGTCATTGAACTTTAACAAAACGAGATTCTTCATTGGTGAGAATCCTTATACATTTACAACAAAACCAGATTCTTCATTGGTCAGAATCCTTACATTTACATGGGATGATGAATAATTCATAAGGGAAAGAGGTGATGCGTTTTACCAGGCCATAATGGGAAGTATACACAGTTCCTGTCTCGATTTTTGTACCAAGTTAAATTGAAAGAATTTTACCGAGAATTTGAATAAGATTCTTCTTTGGTGAGAATCTTCACGTTTACTTGGGATGATATTAATTCATAAAGGAAAGAGGTGATGCGATTTGCCAGGCCATATTATGAAGTGTACATAGTTCCTGTCTCGATTTTTGTACCAAGTTGAACAAATAAAAAAGGCGAGTAGATCCGAGTTCCTGTCTCGATTCTTGTACCAAGCTGAACAAAAAGAAGGCGAGTAGATCCGAATTTCTGTTTCGAATTTTGTACCAAGTTAAAAAAAAAAAAAACGAGTAGACCCGAGTTCCTGTCTCGAATTTTGTACCAAGTTAAAACATAAAAAAGGCGAGTAGATCCGAGTTCCTGTCTCGATTCTTGTACCAAGTTAAACAAAGAAAAGGCGAGTAGATCCGAGTTCCCGACTCGATGCTTGTACCAAGCGAAATAAAAGATGAAGAAGCGACTGCAGAATTGCCACCTTTTGAAAACTGCAGGACGCCGACGAGAAGTCGTCGGCGTCTCTTGCCCGGATGTGCCATCCTGAAGACAGTGTGCTCCTATTCACTGCCTCTTGATAAGTGAGAAAGGGCTGATCTTGTCATTGTGTTGATAATCTCACTGGAAAGCTGGTTTTTACCGTCAGTAAGTTTTATTACAGTATGCGTAATGTGCGCAGCCATATGTATACGCGTTGTACAAGTGATGTTCAAACGCTAGATTTTTATGTATGTCTGTTGTACGAGCGCTTTCATGTATATTTATACAGCGTGTGTTCTGTTGTCGGCCATTGCGATAGCTGTATCTTCTGTCCTGTTCATTTGATTTTTAACATTTTGAATCTCTCTCTCTCTCTCTCTCTCTCTCTCTCTCTCTCTCTCTCTCTCTCTCTCTCTCTCTCTCCTAGATTATATCACAACTAATGGTTTTGTGTTACAGTCATGGTTCCTGCTACCCCATTTTTGTAGGCGCCATTTTTTTTAATTAATATTTTATATTTTTTATTTTTGATGTAATGAACACTAGAGAGTACCAAGTAGTCGAACCATATCGTAGTAGAAAGAACCTGTGCTTATTTAGATAGCTTTAGATGGAAGGAATAATAATGACGATGATCCTTGTTTTTTTTTTTTTTTGATAATATATACATACATAGGTGTCATATACAACTAGTGCTGTGATAGATAGCTGTTAAGAACCATATATACTGAAACGCCCCATGGATGATTGTGGTTGCCTAAACATGCTTTATATACAGAGGACACGTCGAGAGACTATTTTTGTTACCAGAAATTCGCCTAGGAAAGCATTATCATATATATCTATATCTATATATATATCTATATATATATATCTACCAGAGAGAAATTTTAGGAATGTTTTCGCAGCCCCAAAGCTTTATATACTGTTCATTATCATCATGGTAGTCGCGGGAGAGTCTTTTCATAGCCCCCCCACCCTCCCCCCCCACAACACCCCTCCACAGCCAAGTGTTATTATAAAAAAATGACAGAGAAAAAAATGATTAGAAAAAAAGTAAAGAAAATGAGAATAAAAAAAAAACATTAGGAAAGAGAATGACTGCAAGGTCAAACAAGGTGGTTGCACTGCGCCTTCCTTTATTCAGTCAGCTGGGTTAAGCCTGTGGGATTATTTTTTTTATTACATTATTACATTTTTGCTTTTTTATTTTATCTGTTCAGGTCGTTAGCATAACTTTGGAAGCGAGTCACGGCTATGTCAATTTTTATAATGTCAGTATGGTTTAATATATATGTATGTATAATATATATATATATATATATATATATATATATATATATATATATATATATATATAAATATATATAATTACAGTTTTTTTCCTTATCAAAGTTCACTCGGTTGATTGATTGTGGGAAGGCGCACCATCGCCCTATCGCGGCTTGTCAGACACTCCATATGCTTTTAGTGGCTGTGTATTAGCATTTCAAAAAATAAAAAAAAAGAATAAGTAAACGCCTGCGTTTTTATTGAACACCCTTGATGATGAATTGTGAGGCTTTAGTGTCAGGAAATATAAGATCCCATTCATTAATAACTACAGTAAATAGTAAGGAAGTTTTGGTATGAGTACTGGCCCGAAGGATTTGATTCTAAGAATGAAGGGTGGAAATTGAAAAAAAAAAAAAAAAAGTTAGAGGAGTTGGAGGCAAAAAAGTATGGGTAGAAGTAAAAGGCGGAAAGCATTGCAGCCTGGGCCTAAGAAATGCTGGAAAGAATCTGTAGCACACTGCTTACAGTGTACCGTCTAAGACACACATTAAACAGGCCTCCCAAAGGCACATTCAAAATGTGTATGTGATGCTTCCTAAGTTTGGAAACAAAAGATTCTTGTTTCCGGTTCCCAAGAGGATTCAATAAATTATAAACATAAATTCCAAAGGAGAATAGAAGGAAAAGAATCCTTTGAAAGCGAGGGAAATGACCTTGCATCAGCTACAATTTAATTAAGCAGATTTTGAGAATAAATGAACAAGAATGTTTGTAGAAGAACCCACATTACCAAGATAAAAATGCATGAGGAGGTCATACGTAAAAGATCGAAATTGTCCATTTGACCTTAGACCGATGACATCTGTACGTTCGTCTGTCTCTCGTCATCTGAATCCTTGCCCCGGGCCATCCAGTTGCTCATGTCGGTTTTCCCGTAACAATTTGATTAAAGAAAAATCCAGAGTGTTGATTTGTTACCTCTCCTTTTGTGTGTGCGTGTTACTTTTGCAGTTCGTTTGAATAGTGTGCTTCACCTCCATCTCTAAATAAAAAAAAAATCCTAATTAAAAAACAGTAGTTGATCTGTGATTATATTAGTTCATTAAACTCTTATTAAGTGCTTGACTTGTTTGCTCCTCTCAAGGGTTGTTACTTTGACTGCCACTACTTCCGTTTCCTTTACTACTTTTGCTACTACTGTTCCCACTACTACTACTACTACTACTACTACTACTACTACTACTACTACAACTACTACTAGCTTTTATATAGAGTAGAAATGCTTCCCTAGTGAGGGTGGTGGTGTCGCAACGTTGTTGTTGCAATAGCATTCTGGTAGCTGCAAGTGCAGAAAGCAACAACGATGATGATGATGATGATGATAATGATGGCGTTGTTGTTTTAGTGAAGGTTGGTGGTGATGATGATAATGAAGGTGATGGTGATGATAATGATGATGATGATGGTGATAATGATGATGATGATGATGGTGGTGGTGAGGTGTGGATATTGATGGAGGTTGTCTTACAGGTGGCGGCGTCGGGGCCGGCCAGCAGCGATGCCCCCTTTGCAACAAGGCCCTCAGCCGATGGACCAGCCTGCGACGCCACATAGAGGACAAGCACACCCAGGGAGGCGCCCACATCTGCCCCATCTGCCACCACGTGTACCGCACCAAGAACTCCCTCCACAACCACCTCAGCGTTTACCACCGGGGAGCCACGGGGACCAGGGGCCGCCGGGGTCGATATCCTTCCTACACCGTCCTCCGCCCCACCAACGCCCACCAGCTCGCCGCCCTCAAGGCGGCCGCCCGGCACACCTTCCGGGAGATCGCCGGGCTCTCCTCCCATCAGCAGCAGCAGCAGCAGCAGCAGCAGGACGCTGCCGCTGTGTCGGCTGCTGCGGCGGCGGCGGCCGTGGCTGCGGCAGCCGCTTCCTCGCAGGACTCCCTGGCCAGCTCGACCACCGACAGCATCCCCATGTCTCTGATGTCCTCGGCCGGGTCCCCTGCCGAGGACTCCGACGACGGGCGCGACCTCTTGCACGAGGCCGGGGGGTTCGAGTCCTTGCTGGGCACGGACGGCGAGCTGCATAGCAGCAGCAGTCCTCCTCACTCGCAAAATTCCCACAGCGGCAAAAATAATGCAACGTCATCATTGCAACAGCAGGAGTTGGTTGTCACAGAAATGGTGGATGAATAGGTGATGACGATGATGATGATGATGATGACGACATGATAATGATAATGATGACGATGATGATGACGATGATAATGATCGCCGTTATTTGCGTTGTGTCTACAGATGTATCCTCTAATAAAAAAAAAAAAAAAAAAGAGAATAAAGACTCGTCAAGCGTGGATAGAATAACTTGAAACGCGATTTGTATTTGAGTTTTCTAAGTATTTATACAATGAAGGTCGCAGCACAGACCATCCCACCTACGAAAGGCAAAGAGAAAGAACGAGGAGCGGGAAGCGAGCGGAGCCCATGAACGCACAACCAATGACGAACCCCTAAAGGAAAGATCAAAGTAAGAACTGTTGTGAAATTCTCGCGTTTCCAGAGCCGAGTTGAAGTCGGTGTGCGCTGATTCTTCTCTCCTGTCGTCAAAGTGTTCACACAAACTAGTAATAATAATATTACCTCATTGAGAAGTATATAAATATATATAATCTATTTTGTTACCTGATGAAAGGCTGTTTTTGTACTTAAGAGAAAATTGATGCTATTGATGTCGATGACTACTACTACAGCGGCTGATGATGATGATGATGATGATGATGAACTTCGCGTTTTTTATGTATATGTATTTGTAAACACGAGCCGCCGACGACTTTGCCAAAATTTCCCGACGGACAGCCACTGCTCCGACGGACAGCCTTTCAGCTCCGACGGACAAAAGCCGTGCATTGTTGACACTTGTTTTTATCACTCTCATTGTCATGAACATTATTGGTGAGGGCCGCCTGTTTGTTATAGGATCATGAACACGCTAAAAAAAATAATAATAAAATAAAAAAAACACTTGATCAAAAGTATTCAGTAGGAAATGATGAAACTTCAGAAGCATCCATCAGTGAGTGTGCTGGTGGTATTTGGAAGAAATATTCTGCGTCTATGTCTGTGTGATGAGAGAGAGAGAGAGAGAGAGAGAGAGAGAGATTGATTATTGAGAAGAGAAAGCTAAAAGCGTCATTGTCCTTACAGGCGGTCCAATGGTACCAACACCGACCTCGGTGTCTTCAGCATTTGTGGCCCCGCCGCCCTTTTCATCGTCGTCCCACCCTTCGTCGTCGACGATGGTGGGACTCGGCATCGGCGGCAGCATCAGCGGCAGCGGCAGCAGCGCTAACAGCTTAAGTGGTGGAGGGGTTGGTGGTGGTGGTGGTGTTGGAGGCAGCAGCGGCAGCAACAGCAGCAGCAGCAGCATGTTGGCGACTACAGCCACTGGCAGGAGCGGTGTTGTTGTTGTTGGTGGAGGCGGCAGCGGCATGATGCTTGTGGGCGGTAATAGCAGCAGCAGCGGCAGCAGTAGCGGCGGTGGCGTCAGCAGCATTAGCAGCAGCACCAACAGCATTGGTGGTGGTAGTAGTACTAATAGCAGTAGTAGTAGTAGCAGTAGCAGCGCCGGGACGTGGGTAGGGGCCCAGTGCCCCATATGTTTCAAGGTACTGCGTGATAAATATAAGCTGAGGACCCACTTGGCCGACATCCATTCGGCTGTACAACACGTGTTCACGTGTCCAGTGTGCAATCGAGTGTACAAGACCAAAAATACCCTCACGAACCACATCAGTCTGTCACACAGAGGCTACACGAAGAGGAGACAGAGCTACCAAGCCCAAGCCACCCCTCCCTCCTCCTCCACCAATCAGCCCACTCATCCTCCCCCCTCCTCCTCCTCCTCCTCCTCCACCCCCTGCCTTACCCCAGTCTCAACCCACCTCGCACTCTCCAACCCACCACCACCAACATCTCCACCACCACCAACATCATCACCAACAGTCTCGTCACGCTTCGGAAACTGCCAACAGCAGCAGCAGCAACAGCAGTAGCAGCAGCAGCAGCAGCAGCAGCAATGCTCAGACGAACCATCAGCAGAAGCAGCAACAGCAACAGGCTCTGTTGCTCGAACAGCAGCAACAGACTTTGCAGCGTTAGTCTTGAAAGGGCTGACCCGTTGAGTTATAGGTTTACGACGCCAGTTGGAAAGAAAAGAAAAATAAGAAGCCTGGCGCCACCAACTAACTGTGAGAGACACTTTCTTAAGTCTTAAAAAGTAATCTTAAGATTGATAACTCATGTATACGATTTACCACAAAGTCTTATCCAGTTGTTGTATTTAAAGAAAAGATATTTTTAAAAAAATGCCAAGCTTATACTATTATTATTATTATAGACAAATTCTAATCGGTAGGTTTCCTTCTTTCTTTTGTGTCGCGGGAACGGGATGGACAGTTCCCACATCAAATCCTTTTTTTTTTTTTTTTTTTTTAGCACAAAAAAGAAATTATGTTGTTATAAATGTTTTTCGGGAGAAGGACTGAATGAAAGTTTTCATTCATTAAAAGAAAACAAAACAAAGAAACCTTCAAACCTGTGAGTGTTGTCTGTAAACGAAGTAGTAAAATTAAGCCTGTGTGTAATTTAGCAATCTTATTTTTAACCATTGTCATAGATTTCGTAGGTTTTACTATATTTGTGAAAACTATATTTTCTATTTATATTTTTATTTTTGTTTTTCCTCGACGCACTTGGGTTTCATGTGCCAACTTACCTTGATGAACACTTCTGTGAATCGCTCGAGACTCGCACTTGAGATTTCTCATGGATGGTGAAGTGTATTATTACTGTGTGTGTGTGCGTGTTTGTATGTCTTTTGGAAAGCGAGTATGTTCGTGGGTGTATGTTTTTTTTTTTATTTACCTCGGGTCGCTTTTGTGTTACCGAAGATGGATAGTGAAAAAGAATAATGAATACATCTAGTTTGTTGAATTTAGAACACGTTGACTGCCCTGTTTAATAAGGGACATGTATTTTTTCCAGCGTAACTTATGAAATGTTTATTTAACCAGGTTCAGGTGTGTTTTGAAAGCAATCATTTTTTGGGTGATACCTTGTGAAGTTATTTTATTTGTGATGAAACTTGCCACCACAACAAACTCCTTCCATCCAATCAAAGGTTATGAAAATAAGGAAAGAAAACGATAAATGAATAGATAAAGAAATATAAAGAAATAAAACAGGTAACAGGAGCGACCCCAGAGTATCGAATCCGTGCTACAGACTTCTTCTTGTCAGAGAAGCCTGCAGCCGTAGTCTTGTATAAAGTATAGAATATATATATAAACAGTATATATATTACAATAGAAGTTCCTAGAATTACCTTTTTAGACCTTTTTATTATTATTATTGTAATAATTATTATAATTATAGTTATGATTACTTTCCAGCCGTCTGAATGCGACCGCTGGATACACTTTATAGAGATCTCTGCATCAGCGCGCTGACCAGAGGACGGTCGGCTCTGATTGATATCACTTGTATACGATTTTATACTTAGTCAGATTTTTATTCGTATCATTTTGACTATTCTTATTATTATTATTATTATTATTATTATTATTATTATTATTTATTGGTTCTAGTTGTTAACTTTAGATTTGGGTACATCAGCTTAGCCATTAGCTTTTATTTGTGACAGGTTTTTCCTTTCCTCGTAATGAGCTTTTTAGATGATTTTTTTTTTTTTTTTATTTTTGTCACGTGTAGATTTCTTCGATGACACCGTGTTCCTTTAGCGATAATTTACTTCCATAGACTCCGCCTGATTATGCTTGATTTCAGTTTTTTTTTTTTAATTTCGTTTTGATTTCAATTTTCCATTGTTCCAGGGTGAGATAAAGAGCCGCTATAAAAGGTAAAAT
The DNA here is from genome assembly GCF_040412425.1 of Macrobrachium rosenbergii. Taxonomy (NCBI): domain Eukaryota; kingdom Metazoa; phylum Arthropoda; class Malacostraca; order Decapoda; family Palaemonidae; genus Macrobrachium; species Macrobrachium rosenbergii. The sequence goes on along the minus strand of NC_089762.1, from coordinate 34,648,409 downwards.
CATTTTTTAAACCATTTTTTTTTTAAACCTCAATGTAATAGCTTGATTTGTGTATTTATTCATATTCGGCCAGCCCTTTGGGAACTGATTTTTTATTTTTATTTTTATTTTTGTTGTATCGTCAAAAGTTCCTTTTAATTGTATTTAAGATTTCGTCCTTGTTTGGAGAGTGTTGCATATTTTTGTTTCTGTAATGACACTGATTATTATTATTATTATTATTATTATTATTATTATTATTATTATTATTATTATTATTTTCGGAAGAATACCATCTCTCAGTGTGTTTAATGAAGCATTATTATTATTATTATTATTATTATTATTATTATTATTATTATTATTATTATTATTATTATTATCATACTTAGAAGTACGCGACAATTCACCATATCACAAGTTGCTTATCTAGTTCGTAATGCTGGGATAATGATACATTTCTGTTTTGTTATTTTGGTAACATATATTTTTTTGTTAGTACCATTTAGTGAAGAAGATTGCGACTTTTTATATGGATACAAATCATTCTAATATTAATAATATTCTCTAGGGCTTGGGAGCTGCTCCTTCCTCCTTCAGGAGATTTTTTTTTTATTTTATTGTTCTATTAAACGTAGTCGGCCAGTACCAACCACCAGTATACTCAGGTCAATGTATTACTGCAATATACACAATGATTGTTCCTGTTACTTCACTGAAGACCCCGTGGGGGGAAGGATCCCTCGGGGGGAAGGGTATTTTTTCGAGGAGAAAGAAGAATCCTAACCATCCTTTCTGGAGGGGGCGGGGGGGTCCATGTAAATATATTAACCATCACGTAGACTAATATAGACGTCTATTGTCTAGACAAGTTTACCTCTCCATCCCTACAGTGTCAGAATCACAATACCGCTGATGATTTTGTCTAACTAGCATTTGTGAGTAGTCTTAGTAGTTGATGTCAGCGCAGGCCCCCCACCCCCCAGTGCCTCTCTCCTTTGTGCAAATATGCCATGACTTAATCCCAACGTCTTATAAGTCAGAAGAAATGCGAAATGTAGTCCGGAAGATTTCGGGTTAGTTAATACCGAGAATTAATCTTTGCAGTCCTGAAGGTTTCAAGTTGATTAATACCAAGGCTTAATCCCTGTAATCCGGATGATTTCGAATGGATTATTCCCAAGACTTAATCCCTATAATCCGGAAGATCTCGAATTGATTAATCCCTAGACTTAATCCCTGTAATCCTAAAGATTTCAAATTTATTAATCCCAAGACTTAACCCCTGTAATCCTGAAGGTTTCAAATTTATTAATCCTAAGTCTTAACCCCTGCAATCCTGAAGATTTCAAATTGATTAACCCCAAGACATAATCCCTGTAATCCGGAAGATTTCGGATTAATTTATCCCAAGACTTAATCCCTGTAATCCAGAAGATTTCGGATTACAGTAATTAATCCCTAGACTTAATTTCTGTAATGTGGAAGATTTCGGATTAATTATTCCCTGTAATCCGGAAGATTTCGGATTACAGTAATTAATCTATAGACAATTCCTGTAATACGGAATATTTCCGATTAATTAATCCCAAGACTTAATCCCTGTAATCCAGAAGATTTCAGGTTACAGTAATTAATCCCTAGTCTTAATTCCTGTAATCCGGAAGATTTCGGATGAATTCATCCCAAGACTTAATCCCTGTAATCCGGAAGATCTCGGATTACAGTAATTAATCCATGGACTTAACTCCTGTAATGCGGAAGATTTCGGATCAATTAATCCCAAGACTTAATCCCTGTAACCCGAAAGATTTCGGATGACAGTAATTAATCCTTAGGCTTAATTTTTGTAATGCGGAATATTTCGGATTAATTAATCCCAAGACTTAATCGCTGCAGTCCGGAATATTTCGGATTACAGTAATTAATCCCAAGACTTATTCTGTGTAGTCTGGAAGATTTCAGATTACAGTAATTAATCCCTAGACTAAATTCCTATAATCCGGAAGATTTCGGATTACAGCAGTTAATTGCTAGACTTAATTCCTATAATGCGGAAGATTTCGGATGAATTAATCCCAAGACTTAATCCTTGCAATCCGGAATATTTCGGATTACAGTAATTAATCCCATGACTTCCCTGTAATCCCGAAGATTTCTGATTAATTAATCCCAAGACTTAATCCCCGTAATTAGGAAGATTTCGGATTAATTCATCCCAAGACCTAATCCCTGCAATCCTGAAGATTTCGGGTTAATTAGTCCCTAAGATTTCGGATTAATTTCCTTTTCATAGATACCAGTCAGTCAGTTTTGTGTTAATTCCAATACCTTTTCCCCTGGAGGTCGTTCCCCTCCGGGGGGACCTCAGTTTCGGGTTATGTTAGATGATGAACTCTTTGTTAAATATGTGTGACCTTAACTTATTTCCCAATCTCTCGTGGATGTTTTTATTTTACGTTATATACGATTTCAGAAGAATGATGTCTGGTGACCGGTATTATGTTCCAATGAATGATGAAATACTTTTTAAAAAGTAAAAAGAAACTTGTTTTTAATTTTAATTTCTGTGTAATTTACTGGCATACCTCATATAGCATCTAGTTTACTATTAGTTGTGTGAGACAGCGGTCCCTGAATCCCTAAATGAAGGAACTTGAAGAGGAAAGAAAACTTTCAAAAAAAAAAAAGAGAAAAAAGCAGCTACCCCTTAAACGTGGATCTCATGTGAGCCTTTGTGACATATTTCTTCACTATATGTAGTAGTTGCTTCAGTATTTTTGTATGTTGTAGTTACTTTTGTAAAAGTGCTTCAATTTAGCGAGCACGTTAGTAGGTATTTTTTTAGAAGTCCTGGGCTTGTGTCGGATGAAAGAAGCCTATCCATTATATTCAGAATACAGGATTAAAGAGAAAAAAAAAAGAAAAAAGCCTCGTGCGCATTATTTTACCTAATAAATATTGAAATAGACCTCGTCGTTTCTGTTGCCTCTGCCTCCCTCTCATTAACTGGGAATGTGTGTGTGTGTGTGTGTGTTGCCCTGTGTAAAATATCTGCTGTTTTAATAATAAGAACAAAGGGAAATTAGACGTGGATAATAAAGTTCCCGGTTTGTGAGTCAGCCTCTATATGTTTCCAAAGTTGACCTTTGCTGCATTGAATGCTAAGTTTGTAAAGTGTCCGTGTGTGTGTATATATATATATATATATATATATATATATATATATATATATATATATATATATATATATATATATATTATATATAATTACAGTATATTAGTGTGTGTTACGGTTATTGCATTTATTATTTTGAAGAACCAAGAAATCAGTAGCTGTAGTTTTAATGTGATGATTTTACTAACAAGATAAGATTTTAAAAGACTATTCTGTTCTGGACAACTCGAGGGTTCGATCCGGATTCGTAGGTGGTACTGATAATCATTGATCTTGCTTAGTGCTCTCTCTCTCTCTCTCTCTCTCTCTCTCTCTCTCTCTCTCTCTCTCTCTCTCTCTCTCTCTCTCTCTCTCTGGTCCTGTTGGAGATTTTGTACCACTCTCGACTTACAACCTAGGAACTCGAGGAATGGACTACATACGTGGTTGTTAGATAACTATGGTGGATCGCAGTTGTTGGAGACGGGAAACAAAAAAAATGCGCCGAAGGCGAGTTTTCTGTACAACCGCTGCAACGTATAATCAGGGCCACCGAAAGTAGATCTATCTTTCGCTGGTCTCGGTATAATGGTGTATGAGCCGCTGCCCGAGGAACTTTAACCACGGCCCTGTGGTGGCATATCCTATATCGTTGCCAGAAGCACGATTATGGCTAACTTTAACCTTAGATAAAATAAAAACTATTGAGGCTAGAGAGCTGCAATTTGGTATGCTTGATGATTGGAGGGTGGATGGACGACAATACTAATTTACAGCCCTCTACCCTCTGTAGTTTTTAAGATCTGAGGGCGGACAGAATAAAGTGCGGACGAATGGACAAAGCTGTCACAAGAGTTTTCTTTTGTAGAAAACTAAAACAAAGTCGTAAGTGATCGATACCTTGACCAAATGCACCTCATTACATAATTAAAAACGTGAGGTCCTTGACGAGTCAAATCTCGCCCGTCGTTTTGAAACCTTTTGCCAGGTATTTTCATCTCTCTCTCTCTCTCTCTCTCTCTCTCTCTCTCTCTCTCTCTCTCTCTCTCTCTCGTTCCTTCGGCCCCTAGCTTCAACCCTTTCATTCCTTTTACTGTTCCTCCGTTTATATCCTCTTTCTTCCATCTTACTTTCCACCCTCTCCTAACAATCGATTCATAGTGCAGCTGCAAGGTTTTCCTCCTGTTACACCATTCAAACCTTTTTACCCTCAATTACCGTTTTACCGCTGAATGACCTCATAGATCCCAGCGCTTGGCCTTTGGCCTAGATCCTGTATTTTATTCTATTCTCTCTCTGGAAACCTGATCGCTGAAATGTAATCTTTTATAAAATCAAGGAAGGCTCTTTTTTTTTAATTATGATCAAATTTTCCAAATTGGAGACGTTTCGTGACCATGCTTCATAATGTTTCGAGGTCTCTCTTCTCTTCCCCTTTTATCGTAACTCTGCTCATATTCCTCGTTCATCTTTAAAAAGCAACCAGTCTGTTTGTGAGGAAACCAGGTAAGATTTTGGATCGCTTTCCTGATGGGCCTAGATGTTATACTCTTGAGCAGCTTCTCAATTCTCGTACAGTTCGACGTAAGGGAAGAGTGTCGTCAGTGCACCTCACGTGGTGCACTGTAGGCACGACTATAGGGAGGTTGTAGGGTCCCTTTTGCCGTTTATTACACCCATACTTTAGAATTGATCTCCACTTCCTTTTCTTCGATTTTGCTGTCCAGCTTCTCTAACTCCATTCTTCACTTTTCTGAGCGCTGAATCGCTGAAAGTGCCCAAGTGCTTGGCTTTATTGCCTAAAATTCATGAATAGTTCACTCCCACATTTCGTAATTATAATTGCCATTTACTCATAATGACCAGTTAAGTGCCCAGCCGAGTTCATGAAGGTCTCTCTCTCTCTCTCTCTCTCTCTCTCTCTCTCTCTCTCTCTCCGTCCGATGATGCGAAGCTTAACATCATGATCTAAAAAGGTAACTCTCTCTCTCTCTCTCTCTCTCTCTCTCTCTCTCTCTCTCTCTCTCTCTCTCTCCCCCGTCCGATGATGCGAAGCTTAACATCATGATCTAAAAAACTCTCTCTCTCTCTCTCTCTCTCTCTCTCTCTCTCTCTCTCTCTCTCTCTCTCTCTCTCTCTCTCGTCCGATGATGCGAAGCTTAACATCATGATCTAAAGGGTAACTCTCTCTCTCTCTCTCTCTCTCTCTCTCTCTTTCTCTCTCTCTCTCTCTCTCTCTCTCTCTCTCTCTCTCTCTCTCTCCCAGTCCGATGATGCGAAGCTTAACATCATGATCTAAAAAGGTAACTCTCTCTCTCTCTCTCTCTCTCTCTCTCTCTCTCTCTCTCTCTCTCTCTCTCTCTCTCTCTCTCTCTCCCCGTCCGATGATGCGAAGCTTAACATCATGATCTAAAAAGGTAACTCTCTCTCTCTCTCTCTCTCTCTCTCTCTCTCTCTCTCTCTCTCTCTCTCTCTCTCCGATGATGCTAAGCTTAGCATCGTGGTCTAAATTTTTCTTTCACAAATCATTATTCATTATGTAAGAAATCCTTTCTTAAATCTTTGAGCAATGAATTCCCGAAGCAAATAAGCCATTAAAGTGCGCTTTAAATAAGAGAAATAAGGTTATTACATCACTGCCCCTTGGTTCCAATCTCCCTGAGAGGCATGGTCGTTTGCTCCACTTCGATCGGAGGTGAACGGACCTAGTGAAATCTTGCTCCCATTCTTGAAGTGCGGTTTGGCAACTATCACGTGAACCGTTCTCAGTACCATAGGGAAAAAAAAAAAAATAACAAATCGCCCTTTATTGCTGAACATACATCTGTGACGTTCACTCTTATCTGAAGCTATGGGAAGCGTGGAGATAAATGTATTATATTTCAGTGTCTTGATTTTTATTTATATTTTTAAGTGTCTGAATATGTTTGATGTTTTTTTATGAATAGGAGCTTGTGAGGTTCAAGGTACATTAATGACGTATGTGTCCATTTGCATAATCTGCGAAGAGAAATGGCTTTAAATGTATACGTGTTTCCTGCACATGCTTTGCAGTCCAAGTGCGCCGTCGATCTAGTCTGTAGGCCAAGGATCCCGATAAACAATTAGTTTTTATTAATTTTCTTATTTATTTTTGAAGTTGTGATACCTAGACACTTCCAATACAGTAGACTGCGTGAAAGATTATTCCATTATGAAATAAATTAATATACGTTAGAAAAAAGATGTGTACCGAACAGAAAGGCTTAAATATTTTTCCAATATTTGCAACCATTTCTTAGAGGTAAGTGGTATTTAAGCTCCCTCTTTATCGCAAAAGGTGCACACAGAATTCTCTCTCTCTCTCTCTCTCTCTCTCTCTCTCTCTCTCTCTCTCTCTCTCTCTCTCTCTCTCTCTCTTTGGAAACAACAAAATTGAGAAATGGGAGAGAAAAAGAAGTGGAAGAAATTGGCGACACAGGGGCAGGATTCAATTGGCACTTCCTGTTCACTGAACACAGAGAGAAAGAGGGAGAGAGAGAGAGAAAAATAGATAGAGAGGCTGTTAAACGTTGAAGATGGAAAAAGGGGCTCATTGACGTTAAAGGGATTTTTTGTATTCCGCCTTAGAAATTGAAATATAGTTGTAGTTAGATTTCATAAATTTTAATTGACCAAAACAACCAAGAACTCCAGCTATTTACGTAAAGAAAAACTTCGAAAAGGGAAAAATGGATCATTGACTATAAATGGAATTCTTACTCTACCTTGGAAATTAAAATTTACCTGTCTTCATTAGACTTCTTCCACGTATTTTAATTGACCAAAAGAACCAGCAACTCTTGCTATTTATATAGAGAAAAACTTCAAAAAGGAAAAAAAAAATGGCTTATTGACGATGAATGGATTTCTTGTATTCCGCCTTGGGAATACAAATATAGTTGTCTTCATTAGATTTCTTCAACGTATTTTAATTGACCAAAAGAACCAGTAACTCCAGCCATTTATATAAAGAAAAACATCAAAAAGGAAAAAAATGGCTAATTAACGATAAATGGATTTCTTGTATTCCGCCTTGGGAGTAAAAATATGTTAGTCTTCATGAGATTTCTTCAACATATTTTAATTGACCAAAAAAACCAATAACTCGAGCTATTTCTATAAAGAAACAGAACGTCAAGAGGATGTTGGGGACATCATGCAGTTAAAATAATTCTTTTCTTCCTGGAAATAGTAAATTTGATTGACAACGTTGCAGCGCAGGTAACCTTTTGCGAATCACGCGGCAATTTTCCGCTGGAACAGAGTCGAAAGTTTTGTGAATTACCTGTTCGTTAGCCCCACGGATATGGAATTTCGATTTTATATCGCCGGGTTACCCCTTGAGCAGATTGATAGGTCATACAAAATGCAGTGTCGAGAAGAGCTGTGGTTTGGCTTAAATCACGAGGTTGTGCTTTCCAGCCTTGTTGCGCTGCGCTGTGTTCACACACAGAATTAGTATTATTATTATTATTATTATTATTATTATTATTATTATTATTGGAAAGAGAAACCCACAAGATTCCTGTGTATAACTTGTTCACTTGTAAATATATACATATTACTTTTAATCTCGAGTACTCTCAGGTCTTAACTGTGACCCTTTTTCAAGAGATTAGGTAGTCAGGCTGGTTCAAGGCCCAGCAATAATTATTATTCTTATTCAGAACAATAACCCCGTGGGAGTTAGTGACGTCAGTGCACCTCATGTGGTGCAGTGTACGCATTACTTGAAGTTCATTGCAGCGTCCCCTCGGGCCACAGCTGCTACCTCTTTCATTCCTTTCACTGTACCTCCGTTCATATTCTCTATCTTCCATCTGACTTTCCACCCTCTCTAACAATTGTTTCATAGCGCAACTGCGAGGTTTTCTTCCTGTTACACCTTTCAGACCTTCTTACTGTCAATTTCCCTTTCAGCGCTGAATGACCTCATAGGTCCCAGCGCTTGGCCTTTGGCCTAAATTCTATATTCTGTTCTATTCGGTTCATTCGGAACAGGCCCACAGGGGCCATTGATTTGAATTTCAAGCTTCCAAAGAATGTGATGTTCATTCGAAAGAAGTAACATAGGAAATACAGAGAGAAGAGATCAATTATTAGAAAAAAATTAATGAACAAATTAACAAACGAATTTATCAAAATGTGAGTACATTGCAAATGAAACCACTAAATACAAGGAGAATTGCTTTAGGGTAGTAATGCTTTGCATCTTCCCTTGGAACTTTTGAGGTTCCAATTGTACGACGTCCTCAGGGCGACTTCGGAGGTATAGTCGTGTTCCATGAGGAGGACTGTCGTTGGAACAGCTTAATGGCATTGTGTACGGGGCAGGTTCTCCTTTAAGTCAAATCATTTGTGAGGACGATATTATTATTATTATTATTATTATTATTATTATTATTATTATTATTATTATTATTATTATTATTATTATTATTCAGAAGAAGAACACTATTCATATGGAACAAGCCCATAGGGGCCATTGATTTGAAATTCAAACTTCCAAAGAAGATGGTCTTTATTTTAAATAAGTTAAAGAAGGTAATGGGAAATACAGAAAGAGGAGATCAGTTATTAGAAAAGCAGATAAATTAACAAATTAATACATAAAATAAAAGTGAAAGTGAAATATTAAAATACAATTTGAATTGTATAAGGGTAGTAATGCATTGCATTTTCGCTTGAACTTCTGCTGAAGTTCTGAAAGATAGCACAAAGAAATAGCAAAGTTGTAGAAGTGTAGTATGGATTTAAACAAGATAAAATAAAGAAATAGGAAAGATGTATAAGTGTAGCGTAGATTTAAACAAGTTCTGAAAGACAGAATAAAGAAACAGAAAAGATGTATAAGTGTAGCGTAGATTTAAACAAGTTCTGAAAGATAGAATAAAGAAATAGCATAATTGTAGAAGTGTAGCGTAGATTACAAGAACTTTATGATTCATTGTCTAAATAGTACATTGCGGATCAAGAGGGAGCTACATCAAAATAAATAAGGTTAAATAAGGTCCCAGGGGGAACAAGAGTATTGATACGAAGGAAGCACGTAAGATCTGCAATTGGAGCGACTGCTATTTATGTAGCAAGGTGGTGAGGTCGGTGTGCTGATCGAGAGCCTGTGAATTTCATGAGAGGCCATTGATTATTCTCCGTCCTTGACTGTCACAAGGATAAACGTCTTCTGTGACTGCTGCTGCTGCTGCTCTCTCTCACGAAGTCGCGGCAATTTATGAGAAACTGCAGTGTAATAACATCTTCTCTTTACAAAGAACTGTGTGACTTCTTATATCAGTTTTTGGTAAACATGTATAAAAGTAAACTTGACGGCGATTTGGTTCGAAGATGCATGTTCCTTTAATTCCAAGTGCGGAAGTTTATACTGGTCTAATCCCCCTGCCCCAAAGCCCCCACCCCAATTTTGGAATCTTTTATTATATGTATATAATTTCATATTGCAAAGCATTTGACTGTGTGTGGAATAAGGCCAGTAAGTAAAAGTTCGTATCACTGACCTCATTCCTATGTGACCGCTCTAAATCCGTTCTAGTACACGCAGTTACATGTAGCCCTTTCCTTTACCTGTTGTGTGTCTCCTGATGCCGAATCCTTTTTCCTTACCTTTTGTGTGTCTCCTGATCCCGAATCCTTTTTCCTTACCTTTTTGTGTGTCTCCTGATCCCGAATCCTTTTCCTTTACCTCTTGTGTGTCTCCTGATACCGAATCCTTTTCCTTTACCTCTTGTGTGTCTCCTGATCCCGAATCCTTTTCCTTACCTCTTGTGTGTCTCCTGATCCCGAATCCTTTTCCTTACCTCTTGTGTGTCTCCTGATCCCGAATCCTTTTCATTACCTCTTGTGTGTCTCCTGATCTCGAATCCTTTTCCTTACCTCTTGTGTGTCTCCTGATCCTGAATCCTTTTCCTTTCTCTTGTGTCTCCTGATAGAATCCTTTTCCTTACCTCTTGTGTGTCTCCTGATAACCTCTTGTGTGTCGGAATCCTTTTCCTTTACCTCTTGTGTGTCTCCTGATGATACCTCTTGTGTGTCTCCTGATCCAGATCCTTTTCCTTACCTCTTGTGTGTCTCCTGATCCCGAATCCTTTTCCTTACCTCTTGTCTCCAGATCCCGAATCGTTTTCCTTACCTCTTGTCTCTCTGATCCTGAATACTTTTCCTTACCTCTTGTGTGTCTCCTGATCCCAGAACCTCTTGTGTGTCTCCTGATCCTGAATCTTTTTACCTCTTGTGTGTCTCCTGATCCCGAATCCTTTTCCTTACCTCTTGTGTGTCTCCTGATCCCGAATCCTTTTCCTTACCTCTTGTGTGTCTCCTGATCCCGAATCCTTTTCCTTTACCTCTTGTGTGTCTCCTGATCCCGAATCCTTTTCCTTACCTCTTGTGTGTCTCCTGATACTGAATCCTTTTCCTTACCTCGTGTGTGTCTCCTGATCCCGAATCCTTTTCCTTACCTCTTGTGTCTCCTGATCCTGAATCCTTTTCCTTACCTCTTGTGTGTCTCTCCTGATCCCTGAATCCTTTTCCTTACCTCTTGTGTGTCTCCTGATCCCTGAATCCTTGTTTCCTGATACCTTTCTTGTGTGTCTCCTGATCCTGAATCCTTTTCCTTACCTCTTGTGTGTCTCCTGATACTGAATCCTTTTTTCCTGATACCTTTTCCTTTTCTTGTGTCTCCTGATCCTGAATCCTTTTCCTTACCTCTTGTGTGTCTCCTGATACCGAATCCTTTTTCCTTACCTTTTGTGTCTCCTGATCCTGAATCCTTTTCCTTACCTCTTGTGTGTCTCCTGATACCGAATCCTTTTTCCTTACCTTTTGTGTGTCTCCTGATCCTGAATCCTTTTCCTTACCTCTTGTGTGTCTCCTGATCCCGGAATCCTGATCCTGAATCCTTTTCCTTACCTCTTGTGTGTCTCCTGATCCCGGATCCTTTTCCTTACCTCATGTGTGTCTCCTGATCCCGAATCGTTTTCCTTACCTCTTGTGTGTCTCCTGATCCCGAATCCTTTTCCTTACCTCTTGTGTGTCTCCTGATCCCGGATCCTTTTCCTTACCTCATGTGTGTCTCCTGATCCCGAATCTTTTCCTACCTCATGTGTGTCCTTGATCCCGGATCCTTTTCCTAACCTCTTGTGTGTCTCCTGATCCCGAATCCTTTTTAACCTCTTGTGTGTCTCCTGATTATCCTTTTCCATACCTCTTGTGTGTCTCCTGATCCTGAATCCTTTTCCTTACCTCTTTTCTCCTTACTTACCTCTTGTGTGTCTCCTGATCCCTGAATCCTTTTCCTTACCTCTTGTGTGTCTCTGATCCTGATCCCCAAACCTCATGTGTTTCTCCTGATCCCGAATCGTTTTCCCTTACCTCTTGTGTGTCTCCTGATCCTGAATCCTTTTCCTTACCTCTTGTGTGTCTCTGATCCATGAATCCTTTTCTTATCTCTTGTGTGTCTCCTGATCCCGAATCCTTTTCCATACCTCTTGTGTGTCTCCTGATCCCGAATCGTTTTCCTTACCTCTTGTGTGTCTCCTGATCCCGAATCCTTTTCCTTACCTCTTGTGTGCCTCGTGATCCCGAATCCTTTTCCTTTACCTCTTGTGTGTCTCCTGATGAATCCTTTTCCTTACCTCTTGTGTGTCTCCTGATCCAGAATCCTTTTCCTTTACCTCTTGTTGTCTCCTGATACTTATCTCTTGTGTGTCTCCTGATACCGAATCCTTTTCCTTACCTCTTGTGTGTCTCCTGATACTGAATCCTTTTCCTTACCTCTTGTGTGTCTCCTGATCCCGAATCCTTTTCCTTACCTCTTGTGTGTCTCCTGATCCTGAATCCTTTTCCTTACCTCTTGTGTGTCTCCTGATACCGAATCCTTTCCCTTATCTTCCTTGGCAATCTAAAGTCCTTCACGCTTCCTCCATGAACGCACAGTATAACTTATTTCAAGGTACCTCCCTTTCCTCCTTTAACCTGTTTAGGAGTGCTTATTTTATTGTTTATTCTTGTTTCATGCTATTAGTATGGAATTGGATAATACAGTTTCTGTAAGAAGCAAATGTAAATTGGCTCTTTTCAGTGCTTCTACGACAAAGTTTTTTTTGTAGTTAACGTCTTAATAATGCTTGAGAAGTTGGACTTCATGTTTGTCAGCTTTGTATTTATAATGCGAAGTAGTATTATATAATGGAAGAATCGCATTGGCTTGTCTACGTACTTCTTGTGGTCCTGAAAAACCGCGTGCATGTACAATAGTTTAAATAGCTGATATACGATAAAGCTACGGTTATATAAATTTCCTGTTTGGACTCCTCTACGTCCATTTACAAAGAATGTGCTAATATTGCATTCGTTTGCTCTTGAGTTGCTAAATTTACATATCTTCAGCTGTTCCTTCAGATCTCTGAGGAGATTAACTGTCCTTTGATGAAGTATTTTTTTCTTTTATACACGTGGGGGACACCATTCTCTTGAATAAATATAAATCCAGAGATATTCAAGTCTTCCCGCTTGGATTCTCTCCATCCCCGTCGTGTGGTCGTGATTCTCGTCATATTACGCTGCCGTAACTGAGGACATTGCTGCCAAGATCTCGTTTTCGACCACGAGTATTAATTTTTATAGAAATTAATTTCTTAATTTGTTTTTACTTTTAATAAGTGAGATCTCCTCTTTCTGTATTTCCCTTCACCTTCTCTTACTTCCTCGTGAGCACAATATTGTTTGGAAGCTTGAATTTCAAGTCAGTGGCCCCTTTGGTGGGCTTCTTCTACATGAATTGGGTTCATCATTTGAATAATAATAATAATAATAATAATAATAATAATAATAATAATAATAGAGAAATCAAAGTTCAGCTGGTATTATCAACACCTTAAACTTGGCCATTTTGGTTTTTGGTAAGAAAATACTGTGCTATATTAAGCCAATTTCTTATATTAATTCGGCCTAATTCTGTTAAATTTGCTCAATTGTAGACGTGAGTGTTCTTTTGTGGTAATTTTTCGGGTAACAGCTTGTTAATCTTGCTCGTGATCTATGCTATTTTCCTTGCAGTTGCGCTGTGATGTTAGAGTTGCTCTGTGATGTTAGAACACACAAGTAGAGAAATAAAAAATCCCCTGGTTTAATCAATACCTTAAACTTAGACATATTGGTTTTTGGTAAGAAAATACTTGCTACGTTTTATTAAGCCGGTGTCTTATTTTATAGTGGCTTATTTATGTCAAATACGTTTAACTATAGACATGAGTGGTCCTCTGTAGTAATTTTTGAGGGAACAGCCTGTTAATCTTTCTCGTGACATATACAAATTTCCGTGCAGTTGCGTTGTGTTGTTAGAACCTTTCCTATATGCCAAGGCCACACTAAAGAAAATATCCACTTCATATGAAATCGTCGAATCACGGAATGATGTAATATTCATCATTCGCAAAGTTCAAGGGACATCGGTCACAGAATGCTTTAATGCCTTTATCCTTTGCCCTTCTGTGAGCGAGTGAGCCGGGGGGAGGGGGAGGGGGGGGAGGCTGGTGCCATGTCCCTCTGTACGTGTGTGTGTGTGTGTGTGTGTGTGTGTGTTCGTAGTGAGACAACCAGATCCGGTTGAGATGATAGATCAACTATTATAGCATAAAAACGATTGTGGTTGCATGAACGGGCCGCACCCGGAAACGCACATTAGCTCGTCGTAGGATGTGCTGCTAGTGACTCTCTCTCTCTCTCTCTCTCTCTCTCTCTCTCTCTCTCTCTCTCTCTCTCTCTCTCTTTTCCTTTTCCCTGTAGCACTTACATCACATTTCAATTCCCTTGATAAAAGTTTATATGATATATATATATATATATATATATATATATATATATATATATATATATATATGTATATGTGTGTGTATCAAAAAACTCTTCTTTGCCCTCAGAGGGGCTGGGTCCAGCAACAGATTCCCAGCCTGTTTTTAGCTAGTGATGAGGTTGCTACCCCATGTCCTCGTAAATCTTTTAATCCACCAAAGTCGACTAACTACCAGATACACATTTAACTACTTAGGTCAGCACATGTGCAACAGGAGTGCTAGTTTATGGCATTCCACCTGGTGAGCTGAACATCCCCTGAATTAATCCTAACCAGCTCTGGGTGACAGTTTCCTCGCGAAATGAAAGAAAACAAATCCTGTTTATATATATCACAGGGCCATTAGGCTACGTTTTCCTACTGTTTCCTAGACAACCATCGAAAGTACACGTGGGAATGGGATAGAATGAAATACAGAGTTTAGGCCAAAGGCCAAGTACTTGGACCTATGAGGTCATTCAGCGCTGGAAAGGAAATTGATAGTAGGCAGGTTTGAAAGGGGTAACGGGAGGAAAACCTCGCAGGGCACTATGAAATAATTGTTAGGAGAGGGTTAATAGCAAGATGGGCTAAATATGAATGGAGGTACGGTAAAAGGAGTGAAAGGGGATGCAGCTAGGTGCCGAAGGGACGCTGCAAAGAACCTTTAGTAATGCCTACAGTGCACCCCGTGAGGTGCACTGACGGCACTACCCTCCTACGGGGGAAAGTACACGTGGGATTCCATGGTCATCATTGGGTTTCAGACCTGAACTTGCCACAGACCAAATCGCACAGGGACCCATTTCATGCCTTGGGAAATGCGTCAGGGCTCAGAAGTAACGCCTTTGTTGTCATGAGGCCGAGGGCTTGATTTAGCTGGTTTTGAGACTAAGTTCTAATTAGTAAGTCCCACAAGGTGCTGAAGCAACGGCGATGGGTTGTCATGTTAGAATTATGATATTGGTAAAGCAGTCAAGTATACAGGAAGAGAGTCGAAATAGACGTATTTAAAAAAAAAATTACTAGCGCGTAACTGCATTTTTTAAAATCCAGTCTAAAGTTGCGTTAGTGGCTCTAGGCTAGTATATCCTGAACGTTTTTGGCAGCAATCCCAGAACGAATTTTATCGGTAGTTGTGACGCCAGATAACCCACAATTAATAATAATAATTTTGTTTCAGGGGCTTGTGACCCTCATAAGAAGATACAACATGTCAGTGTTTCTTCACTTAGTTTTAATCCCATTTAATTTTATCGAACTGTACACAAATAATCAATAAATGCATTTCTTGTATTAGGCTAAGAAACTGAAATGTACTTCATAAAAATTGCCATTTATGGCAAACCGAGGCAGAAGGAACATCACGTCTGTGTTTCTTCACTGAGTTGTCATCCCATTTCATTTTACCGAATTTTACTCAAATAGTTAACAAACGTATTTGTGTGTGTGTATGTGTGTCCGTGTTAGGCTTGAAAACTGGAATGTTTAACTTCATAAAAATTGTCATTCATGGAAAATCGAGGCAGAGGAAACATCGCGTCAGTGTTTTTTCCCTCTAGTTAATCACGTTTAATATTACCGAAGTGTACACAGATAATCTATAAATGTATTTCTTTTGTTAGGCTTAAAAACTGCGATGTATAACTTCATAAAAATTGCCATTTACTTTGAAACGACGAAGGGAAATCTGTGAAGACGAAGGGAAATCTGTGAAAACTTTTGACTGGCTTCTGTCTGTGACGTTGCTTCGTGGGCGAGTCCTTCCGACTCTTGATTCCTGGCTGATAAATTCAATCAATAAAACTTATGGTTATCACGGTGGAACTTTAGATTCATTGAAATGTCAGGAATATAATCATTCCTTTTATTCAAGTGGGCGTTATTGAGGGGGAAAATGTTTGAAAAGTGAGGAAACTAGTTAATTTAGGAGCTACCGTAAGTTCCTATAATGTGGGCGTTATTGAGGAAAAAAGTTTGAAAAGTAAGGAAACTAGGTATTATTGAGGTTATAGCATGTTCCTTCGTTTTATGGGTGAGTTATTCCAGTTCAGTCTCTAGATAACCACATAAAAAAAAAAGAAATCCGTGTTTACAGAGGTGTATTGTTGGAATAGGAAGAACCTTTTCAGCCTCACGAGTCGATGTAGGCATCCCTAAACGTTGCATTTTACCTCATTTTCCCCCCCCTAAACTTTGCTTTTACCTAATTTTTTCCCCAAACTTTCCTTTTGCCTAATTTTTTCCCTAAACTTTGCTCTTTACCTGATTTTTTCCCTAAACTTTCCTTTTACCTAATTTTTTCCCTAAGCTTTGCTTTTTACCTGATTTGTTTCCTTAAACGTTGCACTTTACCTAATTTTTTCCCTAAGCGTTGCTTTTACCTAATTTTTCCCTTAAACTTTGCTTTTATCTAATTTTTTCCCTAAACGTTGCTTTTACCTAGTTTTTTTTCCTTAAACTTTGCATTTCACCTAATTTTTTTTCCTAAACGTTGCTTTTTACCTAATTTTTTCCTTAAGCTTTGGTTTTACCTAATTTTTCCCCTAAACTTTGCTTTTTACCTGATTTGTTTCCCTAAACGTTGTTTTTACCTAATTCTTTTCCCCTAAACTTTGCTTGTATCTAATTTCCTTTCGTGCAAACTAGTTCTTGAAAACCTGATGTTTGGGCCAAATACACTTCTTACCCAGTTATGCTGAAACAGTTGAAAAATGTTGGGGCAAATATCTGTCCATATCCTCTTGGATCCTTAAATAATCTTGAAGAACCACTTTAATGTTAATGAGGACTGTTTCTGGTACCATTCCAGCTCAGTCCTAGATATGGTAAAGTAGTATTACTAATGATAAATAATAATGTAAGTAATAATGATATACGCTGTAAAAATTCTTAACGGAAAACGCTATTAGTTTTCCTCTCAACGTTTTCAAACAAATGAACATCAAAAGCCAAGAACAGAATACAAATCTTCCATCTCTTCGAACTCCCAAACTCAGTAATGATGGCTTTACATACTTTCCCTACCGGACCAGTTATGCAAATAAAGTTTATCGTTAGCAAGTCTCATTCAAGCCCCCTCCCTGATTGAAAATTAATAGGCTTAAGCTGTATCCTGCAGACCATTAAACGCCAAAGCTACTCATGAATTACCTTGTCAATCACAGTACGTAAGAAAAAAGTCAGTGCAACAGAGCTTTCGTAATGGTAACTGCGTATTGCAGAATGTCAGTCATCCAACACACTGACACCAGAAGTGAATAATAAGAGATTCCCGATTGCGTCATGCAACAGCAGGCTCGGCTACAAGTATTGCAAGTGACGCGAAGCGAATACATCAGGATTAAACATTTGTTGATTCTCTATTCGCAATTATTTTCCTGCTCCAGAATCATGAATGACGTACTGTATTCCAAAATGGCGGTGTTAATATATTTACACTGTTTTTTACTTTTAGAATTTTTTGTACTTTTTTATTTTATTAGTATTTTTTCCTTTTTTTACGATTATCGTAGGGGATAGTGCCGTCAGTGCACCTCATGCGGTGCATTGTAGGCATTACTTAAGGTTTTTTGCAGCGTCCCCTCGGTCCCTAGTTGCAACCCCTTTCATTCCTTTTACTGTAAATCCTTTCATATTCTCTTTCTTCCATCTTACTTTCCACCCTCTCCTAACAATTGTTTCATGGTGCAACTGCGAGATTTTCCTCCTGTTACACCTTTCAAATAATTTTACTGTCAATTTCCGTTTCAGCGCTGAATGATCTCATAGGTCCCAGTGCGTGTTGGCCTTTGGCCAAAATTATTTATTTTTATTTTCTATATATTCCATTTTTATTTTTGCCTTTGCAATATTTTATTCATGTGACCCATTTTTTAATTTTTTTTTCACGTGACCTTTTGTAGCATCCGTTTGACCTTCGTTTAGGTGGTCGCGACCCTGGCTTTGGGAACATCTGTCTGGGCTAAAAAGTTGGCCCTGGGGCAACGAACGTCATTTGGGTACCATGGAGAGAGAGAGAGAGAGAGAGAGAGAGAGAGAGAGAGAGAGAGAGAGGCTTCCGCAAGGTTGGTAGAAAAATGGTTATAAAACTTTTCAAGTCATTCGTAATCGGAAGGAGAATCCAAATACAGGAAACGAAAAACAACACAATCCAGTTATATCTCACTTGGTAATGGAAGTAGAGAACACTTTCAATGGTAATGGAACTGTTAAGTGAGAAACCCGGGAGTTGTTAGGGGTGGGGGGATGGGAGAGCAGGGCCAGAAGCAATAAGTTGTCTGACCCAGACGTTTTTACTGGACATTACCAAGAACCTTGCAAGTGTAGTACCTTTTTTCCTGCTAAGCTTCAGATTAAAGAATGGCAGAAGTTGGCAAAATAGGAATGTAGGTTGGTCCTAGGGAAGAAACCATTAAACGAACGAGAGAGAGAGAGAGAGAGAGAGAGAGAGAGAGAGAGAGAGAGAGAGAGAGAGAGAGAGAGAGAATAATTACCTAATGATCGGTTCCACCTCACAAGGTGCTGCTTGCGATTACCTCGTCGAGGTGTCCTCTCCTGTGTGAACTTTGATACTACCAAGTACTATTATCGAAACCAATGTATTGAAGTTAGACCTGACCACGATATGGTATATTAAGTGTAAGATGGAGTTAAAGAGAAAGTTAAGTATACCTTAGTTTAACCAGGCCACTGAGCTGATTAACAGCTCTCCTAGAGAGGGCTGGCCCGAAGGATTAGACTTATTTTACGTGGCTAAGAACCCATAATACCTAGCAACGGGACCTACAGCTTGTTGTGGAATCCGAACCACATTATGCCGAGAAATGAATTTCTATCAACAGAAATAAATTCCTCTAATACTTCATTGGCCGGCCGGGGAATCGAACGCGGGCCCAGCAGAGTGCTAGCCGAGAACGATACCGACCCGCCCAATGAAGAACTAGATCGAGTTAAAATCACGCTTTATATGAAGGCCGGTGAAATCCCCGAAGGCATTGCATCTCACCTGATACAGTAAGATATCCAAACTATTCCACGTTAGGAGCCGAGATTTCAAACGTTGACGTCAGAAAAATCTCTTTCTTGTGTTTGGGTTAAGATACAGAGCAGGATGAGTTTGGGAGCATCCGACACTGGTTCTAGGATTGTGGTGGAACTGAAGGGCAAAGGTTTCCGGTTTTAATGGCTGCGTAGGTGGATCTGGAACCAAGCCCACTTTGATTACGTGGATGTATAGAATTTTATAGCGTCCTCCGCGCCTATGCTGGCCGGTTGCGTGCTGCTAGTTGCGTCTAGCATAATGGGGAATGTCGAGCGAGTTATCTCAGTGTTTTCTCGCCACTCCTGTTCGATATACAGTAGTAATCTATTGGAATTATAGGAAAGCTGTTTTCTATTCTGATTCAACCTGAAGCTGAATAAAGACCACTAACTTTGCTTCTCGGCTAAACGCGTTTTGCAGTTTGCGTCGATAGCCCCCCCCCCCTCTCTCTCTCTCTCTCTTCTCTCTCTCTCTCTCTCTCTCTCTCTCTCTCTCTCTCTCTATATATATATATATATATATGAAATATATATATATATATATATATATATATATATATATATATATATATATATATATATATAGTGTATATATATAGATATATATTTATATACAATATATATGTTAAATATATATTTTATATATATATACTTTTATATATATAGGTATGTATATTTTTATATATAATATATATATATATATATATATAATATATATATATATATATATATATATATATATATATATATATATATATATATATATATATGAGAGAGAGAGAGAGAGAGAGAGAGAGAGAGAGAGAGAGAGAGAAGGCATCGACGCAAACTGCAACGCGTGTTTAAGCAAGAAGCAAAGTTGGTGGTACTTTATTCAGGTTCAGGTTGAATCGGAATAGAAAACAGCTTTGCTATAATTCCAATAAATTGTTATATTGACAGGAGTGGCGAGGTAGTTCCATTGACAACTTGGTTATTTCTGTATTCGGTTGATAGTGGACTGAACGGTGAATAATTGATGCATTTGTGTGCTTAGGGGATGATTCGAGACGTACACAAACACACAATTATTTGTTGCGTTTTTATTGGCCCTTGACATTTATCGATTGCTCTTAGAGGTATAGGCATTGGTACACACACTCAGACACACACACGAACACACACACACACACATATATATATGTGTGTGTGTGTGTGTTGCAAATTATATGTATTTATATTGGTGTGTATGTATATATATGCATATATATTTATATATATATTACATATTTTGCATATATATGTATGTATGTGTATGTATATATATACATATATATTATATAAATATATATATATATATATATATATATATATATATATATATATATATATATATATATATATATATATATATATATATATATATATATATATATATATATATATATATATATATATATATATGTGTACATATATATATATATATATATATATATATATATATATATATATATATATATATATATATATATATATATATATATATATATATATATATATATATATATATATATATATACTGTATACTTACACACAAATGGGAGGTAGAAATTTATGAGTCCAATTTTTTTAGGGATTCCCATTTGTGTTTTGTAAAATCTTTGAATGGACTCTTTGTAATCGTTTTCATTTTTGTGGCAAATATTTAATACTGGAAAGGCGAAATAAGACAAAATGGCCAGTATTCACAGCGGCAGTTGCAGCCTTGATGGGCAATTTTGGACAATTTCAGGCATTCGAATCTGCTCCATGGCGAGGTAAAGCATTCGTCAGTTTGAGCATTATTATTCATCTTAAGTTAGAGAATAATGACCAAGGGCATGAGGCATGCAACTTCATCCCTTGAAAGAATTCTTGATAAATTAACATCCTTCTTGAGCCACCTCCTCGTAGGAAAAACTGTGAGGTGAAAATACACAAACAAATATTAAGAACACGGCTACCTTGTATTTTACTAAATTATTTATATTTTTGTTTATTTATTTATTTATTTGTCTTTTTTTCTTTTCTTTCTGCGTTTCTTTTTATCTTCTGTAGTTTCCTTCCAAGGATGTCCAACATGTTCTTTGGAATTTCAAATCAACTGCCCCTTTAGGCTTGTTCCACATGAAGAGGGGTTTATCTTCCGAGTAATAATAATAATAATAATAATAATAATAATAATAATAATAATATCTCTAATGACTGTTTCTTTGTGTACGTAGAGCGGAGACCGCTCCCCCCGAAAAAAGTAATGGTTGTTATTCCTTATGCTCCTTGTACCCGTAAAGCTCTCTCTCTCTCTCTCTCTCTCTCTCTCTCTCTCTCTCTCTCTCTCTCTCTTAATGAGCCGTATTGATCCGAACAAGGTAGGAGGTAGTCATGAGGTCACGAGAGCGAATTCTATTACGCAGACTAGCGAGGATAACCTTTGAACGATTTGTGGGTCCCGCTTCAAACATGTCGGTGCTCAAGGCTTCAATTGGGGAGTGTTGTCACAAAACCCGAAGTAGCGTCAGCAGCCCGTTTTTATATATAAGTCTTGTTTACTATCAGCTGCAGTAATTGTACCCTGCCCCCGATTCGCACGTTAGGATAAAAGGGTAATTTATATAAGACTGAAAATAGGTTTTCTGTCTGTTTCTGGTTCGTGTTCAAAACAGCGGGAGAGTCTGTAGAAAATCGATATAACGGTCGTTGCCGCAGTCGTATTGTAATTGCTGAATAGTGTAGGTGTTTTATACACGTGCACAGAGGGCTCATCAGCAGCGTGATAAACGTTCCAATGCACATAATATATATTCTGCAACTGTCACCTCATTAACACACTCTCATGGCTCCTTGGACATTAAGGGCCTTCTTGTCTAATGCCTCTTTTAAATCATCTGTCCAACAATTTGCGATATCTTCCTCTTCTCCGTCCTAACACTGTGGGCATATTTACTCTTTGTTTTTCAAACTTAGTGTTCTTCATCCTCCCCACATGACCAAACCATCTTAAAAACACCGATCCATCTTTTCAAGTACAAAAATATTTTTAACACCTCTTCGTTTTTACTTTCACATTTCTCATCCTTTCGAATTCTTCTTATGCCATGTATACAAAAACAAAAAAAAACATTCCTAGCAATTGTTTTGACCATTTCTGTTTTATTTGCTTCCACCATCCTCACTTGACTTCACTAAAGGAGAGTTGGGTAGACAATCATTTCATACATTCCATCTTGGTATCCATGGAAATTCAAGCCAATCCCAATCTTTATTACATGTTTTTCCTTGCTTCAGCTAATGTATAGCTAACCTCTTCTCGCATCAGATGTGAATCACTCATTTGCATTTGACTACCACACATCAGTATTATCCTTTTACGTTCACAATCTTGTCCTAGACAGTGGTTTGGGGTTACGTTGCATTGTAGAACAAGGTAGAGGATCACCTAACGAAAGTATGCATCTGTGTGGTAATATATTAGAGCAGACACACTTATAATAAATATATGAAGACTTCTGCAAACTTTTAATTTTTTTTTTACAAATGTTCACAGTGTATTACTTTGGTGCTAGTAAGTAATACAACCTAACATTGCTGCCCAAGGAAGTGCCTATAGTTAGGGAAACAGGCAGAATGTTCTTTATGCCAGGGGGCTGCCTAGTGAAGGGTTGTGAAGCCCTTGGAAGGGAGAAACCCCCTAAATTCCTTTGTGAAGTCAGTAGCAACCACACTATGCCATGTGAATGGCGGGTAAGGAAAATAGCTGCATTCTCGCAGTTCTGTTTAATGTGCGACGTCTCCAGACATCTGGGGTCCTGAGTTTCACAGCCCTATACACTGTGCAGATACTGCAAAAATCCAGAGAAATTATATATATATATATATATATATATATATATATATATATATATATATGTATGTATAAATATATATATATGTATGTATGTATGTATATATATATATATGTGTATGTAATGTATATATATAACATTCAAACATAAAAGGAAGTCATGATAAAGAAATATATATATATATATATATATATATATATATATATATATATATGTATTTATGTATGTGTGTGTGTGTGTATATATGTATATTAAGCATCAAACAAAAGGAATTTATATGATTTATAAATATAATATATATATATATATATATATATATATATATATATATATATATATATATATATATATATATATATATATATATACACACACACACATATACACACACACACACACACAGACACAGGCACACAACAAGTACACAAGCAAGCAGAAGGAATGCACGATTCAAAAGAAGCAAAAAGCGGACCTCGCGTGCTCACGACTTGAACGTAGTTCCTTTTAGGGCGAAATCCACACGTTTGCGTATGAAGCTGTACATCCGGCATAGCTGGTAGTAGCCCCGTTATTCCTCTGGGTCGCCGAGATGGATTTTTGGATTCGGGTAGATCAGGGAGGAGGAGGAGGAGGAGGAGGAGGAGGAAGGTGGGTTTGCGGCCTTGGAGGAGGGAGGGGGATAGTGGTTGTAGAAGGACAAGTCTCAATGCAACTGTCAAGGCCGAGACTGTGCTGGATTCCTCTCGATCGTAATGGGAAACTGACCTTGGCGAATTTTTATTTTTCCCCTCTCTAGTCTACATCCGTAGGTGCGTGATCGTTAATGATATAAAAGATCACGCTCTCCGACCTTAATATTTATAATTTATATATTAAGGTCGGAGAGCACTGGTTTGGTTGGCTCTTGAGAAAGCGAATTGCTTTTGGGGGTTATGGGAGACAAGGTCCTAATATGCATGTCTTGCATGTTGTGGCTATTTGTTTATTTATTTGTTTACTTATTTAGGAGAGATTTATGTTCCTGTACTTCGGTTCCTTTTTGAACAGTGACAGTCAAATGCGATTAGGCTTGATTTCCAGTCATTCTTACTGAGCATTATTGTAACACGGTTTCGCAAGAACGTAAAAAATATTTCTTTGTCTTTTAGCATACATTCGTATAATATTGTTACATGAGTTTGAGAATTCGACTATCTGCTTTCTCTCTCTCTCTCATATCTGTGTGTGGAAGTGGTGATATATAATACAGAAAATTATACAAATATATAAAACCATGACAGAAAGATATATATATATATAATATATATATATATATATATATATATATATATATATATATATATATATATATATATATATATATATATATATATATATATATATATATATATATATATATATATCTACATGTCTACATAAGTGCATACATAAGCAATCAAATTCACGCTTATACGTAGCCAAACGTTTCTTTACAATGGCAAGAATAATATTACTATATTTCCTTATGTATTCTGCAAATCTACTTGTACAACCAAATTTACCTCTTTAAGTAAAGCATTAAAAACGAGTATATTTAATCAGAAAAAAATAATAATATCTAAATTTGCGTTGAAGCAAAGTGTTCAAAAACTAGTATCTTTAATGACGACAAGAAAAAAAAGAAAAAGAAAAAAAGCTAATAGCCACGTCATTGTGGTTTTTAAAATCCCGGCCGTCCAAGCGACGAATGTTGCCCCTTAGCATTAAAATCCACCGCACAAGCAAGAAATATTCTATACTCTTTATATAAAACGCGTTTCCACGGTTTCCCCCAGGTGACAGGAGCCCCTGCGTCGTCGTCGTCCATCCTTCTTCTTCTTCTTCTTCTTCTTCTTCTTCTTCTTCTTCTTCTTCTTCTTCAGCGCAGACCTTGAATTTCCTTACTGTGCTTCTTCTTTTTGTCGGGCCTGATCGGAGTTCCGGGTCTCCTGAACAGGAGATCGTCGTCGTCGACGTTATAGGCATTGTCAGGGGCATCATTCCTGTGTGTCCGTTTGCTCCCACGTCCGTTGTCGTTGGGTTTGTGTGTGTATGTATGTATGTATGTATGTATGTATGTATGTATGTATGTGTATGTATAGATGTGTGTATATATATTTATATATGTATGTATGTATGTGTATGTATATGTGTGTATATATATTTATATATGTATGTATGTATGTATGTATGTATATTATATATATGTGTGTATATATATTTATATATATATGTATGTATATATATATATATATATATATATATATATATATATATATATATATATATATATATATATATATATATATATATATATATATATATATATATATATATATATATATATTTATATATAAATGTGTAGTAAAACAGTGATTCTCAAGTTGGGTGCCTGGCACCCTGGGGTGCCACAGACAGTGCCTAAGGGTGCTGCAAGATTGTCATCTCAATGAACATTTGTAAAAAAAATTAAAAGTTTGCAGAAGTCTTCATATAATTATTATGAGTGTGTCTGCTCTAATATATTACCACACACACGCATACATGTGTGTGTGTATATATAGTGTGGATAGTAATTTTATTCATTAAATAAGAAGTTAATTCATGCGATATGGTGGGATGGTGGAGAAGGGGTGCCACGGTAATGATTACCTTAATCAGGGTGCCATCACTAAAAAAAAGATTGAGAACCACGGGTGTAAAACCTAGCAGTGGGTTTCTTAAAGAAAAAAAAAAACGGGCCAAAAGTCACTGCCATATTCACACATCAACTGCTGATTGCTGAGTTAGGAATGAACAACGTGGGCTCAAGTTATCTGACTATCTCCTTTTGACTACATCTTCCCATGTACAAACACACACATGCCACCCCACAGCCATCAAGTTCAATCTGTAACCCCACTCCTCTCTGTATTGCAAGCATTCAGTGGCTGCCTGGATATTAGTGCTCTTCCGTTCCCATTCATTTGCTGTCATATCTAAACAGGGCTTTCTCGGTCTCTCTCTCTTCTCTATCCTATGATTTCGAATTATATTTTCTTTTCATTATCTTATGTTCGTAAATCCTCTCCACGTAACCTATCCACCTCTCTCTCTCTCTCTCTCTCTCTAGTTCCTCGTTGGGCTCGTTCGAGTTCTCCGGCCGGCTAATGAAGAATTAGAGGAAATTATTTCTGGTGATAGAAATTCATTTCTCGGTATAACGTGGTTCGGATTCCACAATAAGCTGTAGGTCCCGTTGCTAGGTAACCAATTGGTTCTTAGCCACGTAAAATAAGTCTAATCCTTCGGGCCAGCCCTAGGAGAGCTGTTAATCAGCTCAGTGGTCTGGTTAAACTAAGTTATGCTTTTCTCTCTCTCTCTCTCTCTCTCTCTCTCTCTCTCTCTCTCTCTCTCTCTCTCTCTCTCCATAAAAAGAAGCTGGTCTGTCCACTCAGCTCCGCCAACCTTTGTATATCAAGTTTTCGCCGTATGGCTATAGTTGCTACTCTCCGAACGCAAGCAGTTCACTTCCACAGCTTCCACATTTTTTTTTTTTCACTCATTTCCTGTTCAACATCAGTTCTTCCTTAAAACAGTTGACTCAACAATCAGATTATTCATTTTACCGCTTGCTTCCACAGTCATTTTCTTACAAGTATTTTATAAAGTTGTATGTGTGTGTGTATAGGCGGTATTACACCTTATTATTATGTAAAAGAACAGCATATTAATACAGGAATTACCTTCCTGTATATAGAAAGGAAAAGAGATCATTTATTACTCCTAATTACTCCATGTCAGTGACTGACAGTGATGAATTATAGTTAGTTGAACAAACTGAATTTTGCGTTTATATTTGTAACTGCATTTGTACCTCTTAATTATCTGAATTTAACACGACCTTGCATACACACGCGCTATTTGTAATTCGAGATCTGTAAAATTCACACGACCTTGCTCACTCACATGCACTTTTATGTCGAGAATTGCAATTGAAAAGGCAACTACCGTAGTTGGACTTATTCCAGAAGAATATCCAGATGTCTGGGTCATTCATTCATCATCTTTCCTGCGGGTTTTTCTTAACCAAAACCCTGTCCAGATGATTGACTGAGAAATTAGGGGGTTTGGTACGGAAGAAGAAGGAAGAAGAAGAAGAAATTATTGGGTGTGTAATGTGACCCCAGTCTATGTCTGTCTGTCTGTCTGTCTGTCTGTCTGTCGGTTGATGTTGCCACAAGGGGTGAGGGTGGGGAGGGAACGGAAGGGAATTGGGGCGGGGGAACTGCCTGCTTCGATTTCTTACCCTAATCTGATAGTAAGCATGATTTTTTTTTCTTTTGTTCGCCAGATGAAGCGATGAGAAGCAGACTTTGTAATGAAGTTCAGAATTGCCATCATGACTCTCTTAACGTTGTGTAATCACAGTTATGTTTTAAACAGTTTTTTTCCCATACGCGGATGTTCTTTTTTTATTGTTAATCTTCTTAAGATCAGAATCGGCCTCTTAGGTCTGGAAATGAATTGCGGTTATAGTACGTGCGTGCTTATAATTATGTATAATGACTCGCTGGAATTGCGACGTGGATAGTCGATTATAGTGTCATCGTCGTTGCTGAATATTTATTACAGTATTATGTGTGTACAGTGGGGCACAGTATTAATTTAATGTTATATATATAACTTAACATGTAAATATATAATATATATGTATATATATAATAATTTAATGTTCTATGTATATAATTTAACCTGTAAAAAATATATATATATATATATATATATATATATATATATATATATATATATATATATATATATATATATATATATATATATATACACACACATGTCCAATGCAGCACGAAGGGACGCGTGCTTGAGAATATTATAAAATCTACGTCAGAGGGTGAGTGAAAACCGGGACTTTGAACAAGTTCACACTGAATACAAAAGAAGTTGACGGAGCCTTATTCAAAGTCCCGGTTTTCTCTCACCTTCTGACGTGGATATTTTATATATTAAAAGAAGAAGATATATATATATATATATATATATATATATATATATATATATATATGTGTGTGTGTGTGTGTATATATATATATGTGTGTGTGTGTGTGTATATATGTATATATATATATATATATATATATATATATATATATATATATATATATATATATATATATATATATATATATATATATATATCATATTTATATATATAAAACCGTAAGCTTTTCCTCTTGGTAGAGTACGCTATCCAGATGATAAAAATGACTTATCTCTGGCATATCATCTGGCAATATGCCCCATGGGCATAAAATTTACACATTTATAAACACGGGAGGCATATAAGTAGCGCATCTAATCCCAATACACACATACAGTATATACCTCATACTTGTTTGCGTTCTCTCGCTTTCTGAATTTGAAGGCCTTCAGATGAAATACATTTACCTCCTTCGTCTCTCCTGCAAAACTTAGTTCTTAATATGCTCCATTCTCCTGACATTTGCGTCTTCTCACCGAATTATTGACTCCCAGTCCTTCTACATGACAAGTGCATCTAAAGTTACTCCTTTTTTTCGACTGTATTTTCTGGCTAGTCTAAATACAACCTCGCACTGAATCATTCTTTATCTTGGATTTTGTCCATCTTGTTTTTGTCCGCGATTGGAAAGAAATATCCCAGGCTTGTCGTTTCAACTTTTTCCCTTTCCCTTTCAAAACGGAAAATAAAAATAAGTCAAAGACAGAAAATAAAATGAACAATAAAAAGAAAGACTCTCCGTCCTCCTCGTGGCCGCTAGCCTCCGGGATTATTATTGAGAGGAGGTCGAAGCGGTAGCAGGGGAAGATTATTCGGGAGTCCAGTCAGTCAGTCAGTCAGTCAGTCAGTCATTGAAAAAGAGGAAAATTGACGCAGCCGCCGGTTTCCAGTCGATGTGAGGGAGAAAACGGGTTTTGTTTGCCGTTTGGTGTTGAGGAGGAGGATCGTCGTCGTAGCCAGCAGGGCAGGGCACGCCCTCCGAGGGGCACACACGGGCTCTTCTCAAGGCTTCGACGGCATTACTTGCTCTTTGCTGAACCGGATGTCTTGCTTGTTATGCCTCTCTGTCTCTCTCTCTCTCTCTCTCTCTTGTCAGTGAGAGGGAAATGTATCGGGGTAAGGGGGAGGGGGGGAGAGGGGTAGTAAGGAGGGAGTCCGAGTGAATTACTTGCAAGTGACAGTGGAAACCAGGTGAGTCATTTCGGATAGATGAAGTGGGATGATTTAAAACGTTATTCACGAATGCAAAAAATAATGAAGAGAAATATTTGGACATGCAAGATTTGAGAGGTAGCTAGTATGAATGACAAATCCTGTATTGAAATTAAACTTTGCTGGTGAAGAGAAATGAGCAAAAATTATGATTTTCAGGGAGATGATGATTATATTCAAGGTCAAGAGAAAGTGAAAATATATGAAGTAGACTTTACTGTGTCTTGTAAGTATTATTATTACATATTTAAAAAAGGGAGCCATTGTCACCAATAGGCAACTTTTAAGAAAATATGTAGGGAGATGAATATGGCCCAGAGAGAGAGAGAGAGAGAGAGAGAGAGAGAGAGAGAGAGAGAGAGAGAGAGAGAGACCAGCCATATGGTTCAGGTTCAATAGCCTTGAGCCCCGTAGGGGAGTAGTACCGTCAGTGCACCTCACGTGGTGAACTGTAGGCATTACTTAAGATTCTTTGCAGCGTCCCTTCGGCCCCTAGCTGCAAACCCTTTCATTCCTTTTACTGTACCTCCATTCATATTCTCTTCCCTCCATATTACTTTCCACCCTCTCCTAACAATTGTTTCATAGTGGAACTGCGAGGTTTTCCTCCTGTGACACCTTTCAGTCCTTTTTACTCACAATTTCCCTTTCAGCGCTGAATGACTTCATAGGTCCCAGTGCTTGGCCTTTGGCCTATTTCATATTCATATTCATATTCATATTCAGTAGCCTTGACCTTTCTCTCCCTTAAGATTATCTGAGTTGAAGATCAGATACCTGTCTGTTAATGTCTGTTTCTAGTTTTCTGTAAAAGAAAACTATTGAGCCTTCTTTGTCTGCCCGTCCGCACTTTTTTTGTCAGCACTTTTCCTGTCCGCCCTCAGATCTTAAAAACTACAAAGGCTAGAGGGCTGCAAATTGGTATGTTGATCTTCCACCCTCCAGTCATCAAAATGACCAAATTGCAGCCCTCTAGCCTCAGTAGTTTTTATTTTATTTAAGGTTAAAGTTTAGTCATAATCGTACGTCTGGCAACGATATACGGCAGGCCACCACCGGGCCTTGGTTGTTTCATGGGCTTCGGCTGATGCAGCATTATACCGAGACCAACGAAAGATAGATCTATTTTCGGTGGCCTTGATTATACGATGTACAGAGAACTCGATGGCGCCGGAGAAACTTTGGAGCATGTTTTATTTGTTTATATCTCTGTATGCGTAAACCACAGTGGGTTGATTTTTGTATGTACTGTTTTTCTGGTCAGCATTTTATAGTTTTATATTTATTCCATGAAAATCGCTCTACGCTTTAGCAGTATTGTACGTGTGATGTCTTCATTAGCAGGTGCACCTTAATTAGGAAAAATTGTTTATTTGTATTATTTTTTTAACCAAGATTTCCTTGTCTTGCTGTGGTTTAACACTGTAACTGTTTTGCTTGGCTTCATATTTTGAAAGTAGCGACGCTACCATTATATTTATATATGGTTAAGAGGGCACTGTGTCTGTTACACGTTAAGTATACCTTAGTTTAACTAGACCACTGAGCTGATTGACAGCTCTGTAGGGCTGGCCCCGAAGGATTAGACTTATTTTACGTGGCTAAGAACCAATTGGTTACCTAGCAACGGGACCTACAGCTTATCGTGGAATCCGAACCACAGTATAAAGAGAAATGAATTTCTATCACCAGAAGTAAATTTCTCTAATTCTTCATTGGCCGGTAGGAGAGTCGAATGCGGACCCAGCAGAGCGCTAGCCGAGGACGATACTAACCCCTCCAATGAGGAATATATATATATATATATATATATATATATATATATATATATATATATATATATATATATATATATATATATATATATATATATATATATATATATATAAAGATATTATATATACATATATGTATATATAATATATATATATATATACATATATGTGTGTATGTACATGTTTGTGTGTATATATATATATATATATATATATATATGTATATATATATGTATATGTATATATATATATATATATATATATATATATATATATATATATATATAAATATATATATATTGTATGTCTTTAAAGATCTTGCTTACGACGTAACAGTATTATAAACAGGTGCTTTGTTGAGATAAGTGCATGTTTAATGTGCCTGCACTTGCCATGAATTAAAAAAAAGAAAGACTTGGGAGGAAATTAACCGAAGTAATGGATAAACAAAAAAACTGAAATCTAAATCCGTTTTAGTTATTTAGTCCTTGATAGTCTCGGCTCAGCAATCTCTGTCCAGTGTTAACCCGGCAACAATAGTAGTGGTAGTAGTAGTGGTAGTAGTAGTGGTAGTAGTAGTAGTAGTAGCCCTGTAGAGTCACACAGTGGGTGTGTACCGTAACCTTCGACGGCGTAAGAAGCAGAGAATAATAAGTGCGGCTGTAGAATGCTGGATTTTATTGAAGTTTGTCCTCCATCTCGCGAACGAGAGCCGCAGATCCTGTTGTTTACGACGCCTTCAGAAACAAATTACACGCTTTGCTTTTGCTTACGTAAGCATGGGGAACCCTATTTGCCGTTTCTCTCTCTCTCTCTCTCTCTCTCTCTCTCTCTCTCTCTCTCTCTCTCTCTCTCTCTCTCTCTCATCTCCTCACTGCCTCATTGCGCAGACGGAAGACAAGTTTTTACCGTCTTCTTTTTTTTTTTTCCTCCTTCCTCCTCCTCCTCCTCCTCCTCCTCCTCCTCCTCCTCCTCCTCCTCCTCCTCATATTGATAAACGAGTCATCGCCTGAATAGAGATTTTTTGGTCATAACGAATGGTTTACACGGCACTTAAGATATCTTCCCTGATGATGAGGGGTTATTTCGGGCTTTTCAGTAGGAGCAGCGGATTCCACAATGATTAGGATAAGGACGAATTGATGAGCTGGTAGGATTTAGGACTTTATGGATTATATATAATGTGTAATATATATATATATATATATATATATATATATATATATATATATAATCATATATATATATATATAATATATATATATATATATGTATATATATGTATACATATATATATATATATATATATATATATATATATATATATATATATATATATATATATATATATATGTTTATACATATATATGGTTGCAACGTTCAAATAGTGTTTTGTGGGCTTTCTTATGTATGTATATATACACACACACACACATACATACATGCATCCATCCATCCATCCATATATATAGATACCTATATACTGAATTTAATTATTATTTAGATTTTCCTCCTTTGCTCTTAGTAGTGATTCTCATCCTCCCGAGTATCCTCACTCTCTTCTTCCTTCCTTGTTAACGAAGCATATCAATTACAAATAATAACAAGTGCTTCGGATTGACGCGGGGGCGAAATAACGAACTGCTTTCAGTAACGTGTTTTTATTAGCTCTGAGCAGGCAGGCGCGCGCGCGCGCATACGTGCGTGCGTGTGTCTGTGCGTGCGTCAAGTTTGTTTTATTAGTCCCATTAACCTTGTATTTTTAGCTCCGCAGTCCCCCCCCCCTCTCCTATCTCTCCTCCCCTTCCCTTCTCCCCCCTCCGCCCCCTCCCCTTCCCATCCCCTTCCCCTCCCCACTTCTAATCCCCTCCCCTTCCTCCTCTCCCCCTCCCTTACCATCCCCTTCCCTTCCCCACTTCCAGTCCCCTTCCCGTCACATCCCTCCTCTTCCCCTCTCCTTCCCCCTCCCCTCCCCTCCCCTCCTGTCTTCTTCCCTCCTCACTCATCCCCCTCCCCTCCCCATATCCCTCTCCTCTCTCCTTCCCACCCCTCCCCCCTCCCTCTTCCCACTACCTTCCCTTCCCCTCCTCACTTCCCCTCCCTCTTCTTCCCCTCCCCTACCCCCTCCCCCGCTCCTTATTGTATCGCGATAGTACCAGGATGTTTGCGTAGCCGAGAAGGACGTTCGTTCGACGCTGGAAAGAAAACGTGATGTTGAGTTATTCTCGTTGCTGTTTTATCTAGATATTTATTATGAATAATGATTCATGACATTTATTATCAGTGATTTATGGCATTTATTATTCATGGTTTATTTTCCTTTCCCAAGTTTGTGTTTGCAAGATATTCGTTATTACTGATATATTTTGCCTTCCGCGTGTTTGTTAAAAAAAAATTTATTATTAGTGATTTATTTTGCGTTACTAAGTATTTTTTGATAAGATATTCATTACTAATGGCTTTCCTTACGTTCCTGAGTGTGTTTTCATAAAATATTTATTAGTAATGATTTGTTTTGCTTTCTCATTATGTGTTAACGAGATATTTATTATTAATAATGTATTTTGCGTTCCCAACTATATTTTAATAAGATATTTATTAGTAATTATTATTTTGCGTTCCCAAGGATTTTTAATAAGATATTTATTATTAAATATTAATTTTGCGTTCCCAAGTACTTTTAATAAGATATTTATTGTAAATTGATTTATCTTGCGTTCCCAACTTTGCGCGTTCGTACGTACGTATGAATTGCATGTGAGGTTTGTTAGGCAAGAATTCTTGAGCCATTCATTTTTTAGGCTGTTTACAATCGAAGTTGAATAAGATTGCTTTCGGCATCTTTGCCTTGAATCTTACGATTGTAGTTTTTCTAATGTATTAATAAATCATCCATTTTTTGCCAAGTATTATTGTGCATTTGTCCTTCATTTTTCAGTGTGTAAAGAAATAAAAAATCCACTGCTACGAGAATAGGATTTTCATTTATGATCTTGAGTAATGAATAATGCAGTGACTTGCATAATATTCTACAAATGCTCTTTGCATTACAGTAGCATGGAAAAATACGGTTCAATAGTATATTTCTCTCTTTAATTTTGTTTTTATATACGTGTAATCTGGGCATATATTGTCCCGTATATGCCTCAAATATAAATTTAACGCATTCACATATTGACAGTTAAGTAACATTGGGTTTGGTCTTTAACTGGATGGGTTACTGTCTGTGAATGGCTGACGTCTTTGGCACGTAACTCTCGTGACGGATGATGGGGAATAGAAATAGCAACACATTAGAACTGAATAGTAACATCTTGGACATCATCTCTGTATATATGCCTGAAACTTTATCCTTGTTTAAATGCTTGCCACATACCGTAGGAGTCGGATTTGAGAGACAGTGGTTCACAATGGAGCCCGAAAGCATACAGAGAACCGCCGCCGTCGTATATTAAACTGAATAGTGGATTGTGAATAATCAGTTGAGTTTTGCTGTTTCAAGTTCCCAAGGTAGTAATGAACAGATATATTGAGTTGTGCTGTTTCAAGTTCCGTCTTTTCAATAAGAACAACGCCAAGCCAGTAATGAACAGGTATATGTCCATCACGTAATCGACATATGTAATTTAATATAATTTATTACTTCATGAATTCCTTAAGTAAAGTCATTACAACGGAAGTGGTTTTAATAGAAACGATTACAGAACTATTAATCGCTATTAAATTCCAGTATGTGTAATATTCATTCAAAAAATCTTCGTAAAGAAATTTTCGACTCAAACGGGCATACAGAGAGAGAGAGAGAGAGAGAGAGAGAGAGAGAGAGAGAGAGAGAGAGAGAGAGAGAATATGAATTCCAAAGTCCGAGTGTAGCTGAAGAGTCGATGACTCTTCATGTCGGTCCAGCGTTAGAGCCGTGTTTTAGGTAATGAGAGGTCCAGTGAAGCCATCATATTAGACTAAGGTGCGGGTAAATGCCTGGCGGGTGCGGTCATGAGCTAAAAACTTCACTTAACAAATTGTGGAACATTTATGCGCCGACCTTCCATAAAGAGGATTGATTCTGGTTATTTCAAGTTTTATATATTTTTTTAATATGTTCTGAGTTTTTTCTTTTGACTGAGTATGAATCAAGCACTAACCTATTTTTTATTCATTCAGTTTTTTTTTTTGCTATGTATGAATCAAGCACTGACCTATTTTTTATTTGTTTAATTTATTTTCTGGATATGAATCAAGCACTAACCTATTTTTTATTTGTTTAATTTATTTTCAAAGTATGACTCAAGCACTAACTTGTTTATAATTTTTTTAATTTTTTTCTGAATATGAATCAAGCACTAACCTATTTTTTATTTGTTTAATTTATTTTCAAAGTATGAATCAAGCACTAAGCTATTTTTTATTTATTTAATATTTTTCAAAGTATAAATCAGGTACTAAACTAATTTTTATTAATTTTTTATACATTTAAAATAATTTTTTTTTGCCTAGTATGTTTCAAGTACTAACCTTTTTTTATTTATTTTTAATTTATTTACTTTTTTTTACAAAGTTTCAATCAAGCACTAACCCACTTTTTATTTATTTTTTTAATTTAATTTCTTTTTGCAATGTATGAATCAGTTGTTAACCCATTTTTTAAAACTAAAAAATCTATTATTTTGTATATTAACTTTCTTCCAAAGTATGAATCAAGCACTAAGCTATTTTCTTATTTATTTTTTAAATTTATTTTTTGTGAAGTATGAATGAAGTACTAACCTATATTTTTTTTATTTATTTTAATTATTTGTTTTTTTCATGTCCAAAGTCATTTCTCTCCTAAAGTTGATATGAGACGGATGAAAAATCCAATTACCTGTCTCTTTATGTGAAAACAGATTGAACGGGCAAATTCGTTCCCTTTTCCGTCAAGGGATCAAGAACAATCAACTCTCGAAAGATGGAATATTAAATCAACTGTGGCGCAAGCTGAGTATTCCAACGATTGTCTGTGCTGGGGAAAAACAGCGACCCCGGCGAGGAATTAAGCTGAGAAGAAGAAGAAGAAGAAGAAGAAGAGGAGGAGGAGGAGGAGGAGGAGGAGGAGGAGGAGGAGGAGGAGGAGGAGGAGGAGGAGGAGTAATGATAACGGAACCAACCATTCGGAGAATGAATGGTGTGGCAGGTGTTAAGGGATCGCCTTAATATTAGTAATTCGAGTTACATATGTGAAGTAACCTGATCGACTGCTTTCGCTCTGTGTTTAAAACCTAAACTTCACACTAATTTGATAACATTTTCATAAAAGCTGATCAGGTGTTTTTTTTAGAACGACTTCAAGGATCATTTATAAAGTCTAAAGACACCTAAGTTAATTATGATATCATCTTTCAGAATCATTCAAAAATAAATTTTTTAATCTAGCATCATTTTCCAAGTTTAAAGATATTGGTGTCCGTTCTAATGTCTTCTTTCAATTTTTCACGAGAATTAATTTGTTTTAGAATCCAGCATTATTTTTAATCTTTAAAGATATGGACGTTATTTCAGACATCTTTCAGAATTATTCAGTAGAATTAATATAATTAAGAACACATGGGGTTAAGGATCAAATCGCTTTTCCGATCTGCAAGTTGCGAAAGATCTGATTTTTCTTTCCTTCCCAATTCTTTTCATCCTTCGCAACCCCCAATTTATGGCGATGCTAACTGCCCTCCTCGTCGAAGCACTGCTCCCCGTCCAATCAGCGAAGCCTTGTTCGATCAGCGAAGTTATGCAATGGCGGTTGCGTAGTCTGTCGTGTGTGGCAAAGATATTGATCCTAGTGAAGCGAAGTTTCGCCAGTCGAATCGGATTCTCATAGAACACTTGTTTAAGTGACTTACTTTTACGAGTGTCAGGTATATGTTTATGCCTACACGAGAGGATACGTCGGCGAAGTTGTCTGGTAGAGGTAGAGTCTTTCTCTCTCTCTCTCTCTCTCTCTCTCTCTCTCTCTCTCTCTCTCTCATTTATGAAGCCCGGACATTCAGCTGCGGGATGATTTTTTAATGTCTGCTCATAGATAATGAACTGATATGTTATATTAATGAGTCTGAGTAATTCATACAGTTACAGCTGTCGGTCGATGCACTCTGTGGTTAGTTTTTGAAAATTTACAAGCTGAAATACATATTAATACATGCAATAAATTTGAAATATCCCCGTTGGTTTCATAACTCTTAATATGGATGGAACGTTTTTGGTCATGTTTAGGAAAACTAAGATCGTAGGAAGTTTTTTTAGTACATGGTTGAAACTGCCCTGAAATAATGTGTAGTGGGGAGTTTTCATTTAGAATCGGTTATCAGGGTATAATTTTTCCTTTCATGGATGTCCCGTCAGCAATAGTGTTTTATACGAACCGGAAATCAGAATTGGTGTTTGTGGAAATAATGTTTCAGAAGTTATTTCTGTAATAGCTGGTTATCATAAGAGAAGTCATTTATCATAATTTTTCGTGCAACATTACAATTTTTTTTAATGGGAACTATTGGCGTTCGTCGGTTTAATAGTTTAGGGAAAACTTGATATTAAATTAAAATTAGTTTCAAGTAAGGTAAAGTTTTTTATCGTTTTGGTGTCAGAACGAAGTTTGTTATCGGCTTCTTTCGTCGAATTTTTAGTTTTCTGTAACAGAAAAGTATGAGATGGCTGTTTGTCTGTCCGTCCGCCCTCAGATCTTAAAAACTGCTGGGGCTAGAGGGCGGCAAATTGCTATGTTGATCATCCACCTTCCAATCATCAAACATACCAAATTGCACCCTTCTAGCCTCAGTAGTTTTTATTTTATTTAAGAAAAATTTCTTGGACAGCGGCTGAGAGTTTCATGGGCCGCGGCTGAGAGTTTCAAGGGCCGCGGCTGAGAGTTTCATGGGCCATGCCTGGAAGTTTCATACAACATTATACGCTGTACAGAAAACTCGATTGTGCAGAAGCTTCGGTGCATTTTTTTTTTTTCACATTTACTTTTTTTTTATGAACATAGATTTCTGCGTGACAATCAACAAGATTTAATGATCGCAGCGCCTAATTCTCGCAGGTCGGTTGTTATCTCGCTAATCTGAGTTTTTTTTAAGGGTTATCATTCAGGTATATTGTTAGTGT
Source organism: Macrobrachium rosenbergii (assembly GCF_040412425.1). Taxonomy (NCBI): domain Eukaryota; kingdom Metazoa; phylum Arthropoda; class Malacostraca; order Decapoda; family Palaemonidae; genus Macrobrachium; species Macrobrachium rosenbergii. The sequence continues at coordinate 34,610,329 of NC_089762.1, read as the reverse complement.
AGACAGTTGTAACTCAACTGTATTTTTAAGGAAATGTAAAGAGTGCAATGAATGTATATACATGCTAATATTTTGTTGATATCTTTTTTCTGGACATGAGTATTTTTACTTGGATTTTGCCTAGTTTTAGGAGAAATACCCTTTGTGATCACCACTGAACGTCAGTTTCTGAGAGAGAGAGAGAGAGAGAGAGAGAGAGAGAGAGAGAGAGAGAGAGAGAGAGAGAGAGAGAGAGATTGATAAATAATAAAAAAAATACGAAGAGAAGCACCGTATTTCACTCGCACCCAAAAATATTCAACTGTCCCAAGGAGAGAGAGAGAGAGAGAGAGAGAGAGAGAGAGAGAGAGAGAGAGAGAGAATATGAAAATTAATAAATACTAAAAAAAAAAAAAAAGTACGAAGAGAAGCACCGTATGTCACTCGCACCCAAAACTATTCAGCTGTCCCAAAGTATATGAGGAACTTGAGAGCATCACCGTACAGAAACAGAAACTCCTCACTTCGAAAGCGAAAGACGAAGGTGGCAGGTTGGATGCGGTTGCGATCCCATTATCCGTCTCCATCTGAACAAATGAAGCGCATCTGGTGTTGTGAAGTTAAACTTAGTGCCAGTGCCAAAAAGTCCGCCTCGCTTCCACTTGCACGTAGTACTAACACAAGCGTGCGAAAAGTACTGAACATTTACATTTCTTTGCCAGCTTTGGGTAAAACTGTGGGGTTATTCTTACCTGAATGGATGAATATTGTATGCTCGTACGAGGAAATGCCTGCCTGCGGACGCGCGAGTGCAAGCAAACGCATGCGCGGAAATGTTTTCTATATATATATATATATATATATATATATATATATATATATATATATATATATATATATATATATATATATATATATATATATATATATGTGTGTGTGTGTGTGTGTGTGTGTGTGTGTGTAAAAAGTGACAGTATATTATTCACGATTATATGCATACGAATAGGAGACGTTTCTCATTTCTTTTTTATTTTTCATTATTGTTGTTAGCTCTATACATTGTTACGTTGATTGCATGGTCCCGAAAGAAAGTCCATCGGTAGTTTTTGAAGGCGAGAAAAAAAAAAACTCCCAGTAGAGGAAAGAGGAGAAAAAGACGCCCATAAAATGCTCGTCATTTCTGAAAGCTGGCGTTGAATCCCCCCCTCCTCTCCCCCCCTCTCTCTCTCTCTCTCTCTCTCTCTCTCTCTCTCTCTCTCTCTCTCTCTCTCTCTCTCTCTCTCTCTCTCTCTGTCCAACAATAAATGACAAGTATTGTTTGCAGAAATTGTAGTTGCTCGTTTGTGAGCCTTTAGCAGCAAGGAAAACTGGGGCAGAGGTGTCTCCTTGTGTTGGGGGATGGGGGAGGGGGGCGCGGTTAGGGTACCCGAGTCTTTTCACGTCCATTACTCCTGGTGTGAGTCTTCTGTCTGAGAGAGAGAGAGAGAGAGAGAGAGAGAGAGAGAGAGAGAAAAGCGTGTGGAAGCAACCGGCCCTATTGTGTGCCTTGCCCGTTTGAGATATGTTCAGAATCTTGCCTGCCGTTCAAAGGAGGATTTTTGAGTCGCCGAGAATTTAGTGTTTCCAAAGGGAGCCGTTGGCAGGAGAAGGACGTTCGGTCCTTCTCGAGCGATGCGAAGGAAATGAGGAGGAGACGCTCGGGGAAAAATAGTCGCCCATTGTAGTAAGAAATGAGGGTTCTTGTTCGTCTCTCGAGGTACCCTCTCCCCTCCCAGACTCTTCTCTTCTCTCCTCTTCTCTTGTGGGTATTCTTTTAATTCGTCTTCTTTTGGCGTGAATGAAATTGGCCGGTTCCACCACATGTAGCGGAATGGAGTTTGGTGGTTTTTGGGGGCTGTGGGGGTAAGGGGGTGGGGTGGGGGAGGAATTTAAAAACGCGGGAAAGAAGAGACGGACAGTCAAGACGTCGTCGGGCCGTTACTTTCATTATTAATATTGTTGTCGTTTCGGTGTGAAATAGTTTGAGAGGGTGGTGTGGTGTTGAAAGCCGGGAGGTGTGTGTGTCAGTTGCAGTGGAAGAGTACCCCTGTTTCCAGCTGTTGTCTCTTTTATGCAGTGGACTTTGGGCGAAATTATTATTCGGGTGGCAGAATGATGGCTCTGGCCGGGCGGCCTCTGTCCTTTTTGGACGTCGTCCCACGCGGTTGGGTCACTTTTCGTATTAATAACTTTCCCCGTCGAAGGAGAGGGTTGTGGTTTTGTTCAAACGTCTTTTATTGGTTTTAATTAGAAGTATCAGTCATGTGAATGCCATTGTAAACAAAAGCCGTAGAGTCGAAAGCTATATGCCATTTCTTAACTAACAGTATAATTTCTGCTATTTACATCTTGATTTTGGTATTGCTGCAGATGCCGTTTGGGCGTTATGCAACACCTGTTGAGGCATTACTTTCTTCAGTTTTATATTTGTCTCCACAGCCATTCAGATGTCGCAATAAATGATTTCTGTTACATATATGCTTTGGAATTTTCATCTTCTGTTTTTCCTGATACACGTCGTCTGCATTTTTTCATCCCCTTATATGAAGAACTAAATGCTATTTTGGGAGATCTGGCTTTTGCATTAAAAAAATAAATAAAATGATATATGTGGTTACCGTTTCCTTGACTGCCGCCTTTTTAGATAAGCCAGAGAGCTTAATGTAGGTTTTGTGTTGTTCTTTTGTTTATCTATCTGTTAGTAGATGGCAGTACTTACTAAAGTCCCCGTAGGGGGGTAGGGCCGTCAGTGCACCTCACGCGGTGCACTGTAGGCATTACTTAATGCTAGGTAGAGTCTCTCTTTACCCTGACTTAAGGTTCTCTGCAGCGTCCCTTCGGCCCCTAGCTGCAACCCCTTTCATTCCTTTTCCTGTACCTCCGCTCATATTCTCTTTATTCCATCTTACTTCCACCCTCCCCTAACAATTGTTTAATGGTGCAACTGCAAGGTTTTCCTCCTGTTACACCTTTCAAACCTTTTTACTGTCAATTTCCGTTTCAGCGCTGAATAAAGTCATGGGTCCCAGTGGTTAGCTTCTGTCCTAAATCCTATATTCTGTTCTACTTATTAAAGTGGGTGACTTAGCAAGGTTTCATGATACCAAAGAGGAAAATACTGCTGATAGTTTTGGGGGCTTATTTCACATTAGGGTAAGATACCTCTGCTGAGGGCGGCCGCAGCTCCAGTATGTTTTATGCCGTTATTTGTAAGGGCTTAACAAGGAATTTTTCCATGTGCATGACTGTCTGATTATATTGTTCACAGCGGAGGTGAAGTAGCTCAGTATACAGGTTACAAATATAAAACTTTTCGAATAATTGCGTGTGTAAACATCCACGCTAATATTGCTATAAGTCAACAAATATTTTCACACATACATACATACAGTATATACAGACATGCGTGTCTATATATATATATACATACATATATATATATATATATATATATATATATATATATATGTATGTATATATATATATTTGTTTATTTGCGTGTTTGTGTATTCTAATTAGGAATTGCATTTTGAATTAGGTATATGAACACGCGCCTGTATGAATACTCATGAGTACTTTAGAAGATGTTCACATATACGTACACACACACACACACACACACATATATATATATATATATATATATATATATATATATATATATATATATATATATATATATATATATATATATATATATATATATAAGCAACAATTATCATTTAATGTAAAATAGAATTGACTATACACTTGGGAATATCTAACACCCAAGGCGAATTAAAATTATGCGCCTGCCAGGATGCGAACCGTGATGCTTAAAACGAAGATAGACAGTGACATCCCCTTGATTAGAACAAGCCAAATTTTGATGCTGTTTTCTAAATTATGGCTTGCCCAATTAGGAAGCAATCTTCTGAAAAGGTACCCTGTAGTAATACTTCACCATATGGTGACTTAAACAGTTATTGATTAAGACTCATACTAGTTTTGGGATGATATCTGTTGACTGTATCTGTTCCCCGCCTGTTACAGTATTCACAATGTTTCAGCCTTCTCTCTTACTCTCTTATTTATAAACATGGTTTTCGGTACTTGCAGTGCAAGGGGTAGTCCTGGGGTTTTCCAGAGTTGCAGTTGCAACTTAGGTAATGTTAGTTGTGGCCTGACGAAGTCCGGTTCCTTATATTTACTCTCATGAGATGTTTTGATTTTAGTTTTTCATTTGAACTTACTTCAACTTATACTTTTACTCCAAATTTTGGTAATTTTGTTTGATCTTACGTACTTAATTACCACAAAGAGAGAGAGAGAGAGAGAGAGAGAGAGAGAGAGAGAGAGAGAGAGAGAGAGAGAGAGAGAGAGATTTTTGTTTGTGAATACCTTTAAAGTATTGTGTGTGCTTGAGTTTATATCAGATGAAAAAATCTTTCCTTTTTGAAGGCGGATCTCTTGGTATTTCCACCTTCATAATCGACATAACAGACTTTGCATTGATAGTGTCGAGACAAGATGATAAGGAATCTAACCCGGCCTCGAAGAGTGTCATGCATTTGAACACACACACGCGCACACACAAACATGTATGTATATATATATATATATATATATATATATATATATATATATATATATATATATATATATATATATATATATATATATATATATATATACATACACACATATGATGACTGTGAAATATTTGCTTTTAAAACAGAATTACATTTAATAAAAGGAGCCCATATAAACGCCAAAAGGTAGAAAGTTAATGCTATATATTTCAGAGAACAACTGTCTCTCTGAATAAAGAGACAGTTGTTCTCCGAAATATAGTATTAACTTCTACAGTGTAATGTTTTTATGAGCTCCTCTTATTATATATATATATATATATATATATATATATATATATATATATATATATATATATAAATGTTTGTGTGTATCTTTTGCTGTAATCTAACAGTGTACCATGAAGATGGAAAGGCACATAAAAACACTATTTACACGTTGCAACCATATATTTTGGGGTGATCAGGAATATATGGTTACTACGTGTTAATAGTGTTTTTATGGGCCTTTTTATCTTCATTATACATACATATACATATATATATATGTATACTGTATATATATATATATATATATATATATATATATATATATATATATATATATATATATATATATATATATATATATATATATATATATATATATATACACACACATCCATACACGAATGAATTTTTATCACATCACTGTGATTCATATATAAACATTAAGCTACAAACGTCCTTTAATATCCAATTCACTCTACCTCGGGAATGATATATTTTCATATATGTTACCCGAAGGGGAATTTTTTAGTTGATAATAAGTTCGTCGTCTCGTGGGCTCGAACCACGGAAGACAAGAACTCAGGACTACAGTGACCTGAATTTTAACCACACGTGTGGTTCGAGCCCACGAGACGACGAACTTATTATCAACTAAAAAATTCCCCTTCGGGTAACATATATGAAAATATATTATTCCCGAGGTAGAGTGAATTGGATAATAAAGGACGTTTGTAGCTTAATGCTTATGTATATATACACATGTATGTATATGTGTTAGTGTGTATCTTTATGTTTGTACAAATGAATTTTATAAAATGATAACTTGTGTGAATTTGTTCGAGTATTTGTGAACGGTTTCTCTGATTTTTCTATTTTTTTTTATTTTTATTATTGTATAGATTATCATGTCTCGCGTTTTGATTTTTTTATTTGTAATGAAATTTTATTTATGTACCCTATTTTTTGTCACATTTCCTTGAATATGACAGTTTTAACAACCTTTAACTTTTTTTTTTATTTTAAATGAGAAATTCAAATCTCTGTTGTAGAGTAAATTCCAGACTGATTGATATTGAAAATCTATGTCTGTGTTATATTTATTAATTATTCATCAAGGTTTAGCCAACAATACATTCCAAGTCTTTCAAACTATTGATATAAGTAGCCTTTGAAACTCACGCTTTAGATTAACTACAGCAGACTAACCTAATGTAAACATATCTCGATTTACTTCCCGAAGCTGTTAAAATACCAAACCGTTCTAATCGTGTCGCAGAGCCTCCTATCAGAATGAGCTTTATCTTTCCATCTGGCTAAATAGGAACTCATTGTTCTCTGGGGGCGCGACACAACAATATTCCAGCCGTATTGTTGGGGGTCCTTGTGACACAGATCTGCGATTGGAACTGATTGGCTGATGGAAACTTAATTGGCTGTGATTCCTTTTTCCCCATCGTCTGGTATAAGCAAGGCGCCAGATTCGGCCTAAGGGAGTTCATCAGTTTTGATAAGTTGATGTTGCTCATATTAATGTATTTTAATCGTATTTTTCTCCCGACTGGACTTTTGCATAGAGTGACCTCGAGGGCGTGAACAGACTAGCTTCGAAATAGGAACCACGATAGGCCCTTGGTGGGGATTGACAGTTTTAGTGGCACTTATGTGTTTGCAGTGTGTGTGGTGAAAGTTTTTTTTTTCCCCGCTACATTTTATCAAAAAAACATCGCAGTTAGGGTGTTTGTCAGTATAGCATATCCCGAATCGAGATCTGTCAAACCAAGATCAACCCATTTCTGTCTTCCCAGTTTTGTTATAATGAAAATAAATTATAGAATAAACTCTGTTGAAACATAAACTTTTTAGAAATGTTTTGTCAGTTCTGAAATGTTCTTTCGTTATTATTATTATTATTATTATTATTATTATTATTATTATTATTATTATTATTATTATTATTATTATTATTATAGATTTGGCGTTGGCGTTTGCTTCTTATTTAGTAATGAACAGACCCTGTAATTTGCTCTCGATTTCTTTATCAGTATTATTGAATTCTGTCCAGTTCTTGGATGGTAACTCGGGGCTGTCTTTTACTGGAATTCATTTATTATCAAATTAAACAAGCCTTGAAAGGTAGTTAAGCTTTGAAGCTAGTTTTCAGAAAGTGGAAGGTCCAAGCATAGGAAGATGCAGAGAGAAAAATAATAGTATATACTTAAGCGACATATGTTATGAATTGAATTGAATATAGAATCTAGGCCAAAGGCCAAGCACTGGGACCTATGAGGTCATTCAGCGCTGAAACGGAAATTGCCAGTAAGAAGGTATGAAAGGTGTAACAGGAGGAAAACCTGGCAGTTGCACTATGAATCAGTTGTTAGGAGAGCGTGGGAAGTAAGATGGAAGAAAGAGAATATGAAAGGAGGTACAGTAAAAGGAACAAATAAGGTGCACTGACGGCTCTACTCTCCTACGGGGACATATGTTACCTTACCTTACAGACCTTACAGTTCGTTCGGGTTGCCCCAGGTCCCTCAGTGTGAGGCACCTCTGATGTCTACCAGAGAATTGCTAATGCATCTTCCGGTATATTTTGCATCTTCCAATCTTGGATGGTCTGGGATGCAGCTTAGATATTTGTCGAGCTGATTCTTCAACACATCTACGCTCACTCCTGATATGTTCCTCAGATGAGCTGGTAGCGCATTGAATAGACGCTGCATTATCGATGCTGGTGCATAGTGGATTAATGTCCTGTGTGCTTTCCTTAGTTTTCCTGGTATAGTTTTGGGCACTATTAATCTACCTCTGCTTGCTCTTTCTGTTATTTTTAGCTCATGATGTTTTCGGTAATTCCTTCTTCTCCTTTCGAGACTATATAATTTTAAGAATTGTAGTCTTTCCCAGTAGTCAAGATTCTTAACTTCTTCTGTTCTAGCTGTAAAGGACCTTTGTACACTCTATTTGTGCAATATCTTTTGGTAGTGTGGGTACCATATGATATTACAACATAGCTGTAAAGGACCTTTGTACACTCTATTTGTGCAATATCTTTTGGTAGTGTGGGTACCATATGATATTACAACATTCAAGTGGACTACGTACATACGTTTTATAAAGCATAATCATGTGTTCGTGTTTTCTTGTTTTGAAGTGCCGGAACAACATTCCCATTTTTGCTTTGCATTTTGCCATTAGTATTGCAATTTGATCATTGCATAACATATTCCTATTCAACATCACACCAAGGTCTTTAACTGCTTCCTTATTTGTGATTGTCTCGTTATTAGGTCCCCTATATGCATATAGCATTCCTTCTTTTTCACCATAATTTATTGATTCAAATTTATCAGAGTTAAATACCATCCTGTTTACCTCTGCCCATTCATATATTTTGTTTAGGTCTCTTTGTAACGAGTTCCTATCTTCATCACAAGTAATTTCTCTACTTATTCTTGTGTCATTGGCGAAACTTCTTACTACCGAGTCCTTGACATTACTGTCTATGTATGCAGTCATAATAACAAACAGCAATGCAGCTAACACCGTACCTTGTGGCACATCGGATATTACCTTAGCTTCATCCGATTTCTCATCGTTTGCAATCACTATCTGTTTTCTGTTTTGCAAAAATTCTTTTATCCATCTTCCTACTTTGTCCACAATATTATATTTTCTAATTTTTTCGCTAATATATTATGATCTACCTTGTCAAAGCTTTTGCAAAGTCTAGGTAAACCACATCTGTATCTTTTTCGTTTATCATATTTTTATATATGTTTTCATGGTAGACTAACAGTTGGGTTGTGTACTTTTTCCAGGTACAAAACCATGTTGTCCTATATTAAACAAACTATTTTTCATTAAATGTTTCATTATATTTTTCTTCATTACCCTTTCATACACTTTCATAATATGTGATGTTAGACTCACAGGCCTATAATTACTTGCCTCTAGTCTTGATCCACTTCTGAAAATAGGGGTAATATATGCTCATTTATGGTCATCATAAATCTTGCCTGTATCTACACTTTGTCTTAATAATATTGTGAGCGGCTTTGCGATAGAATGAACTACTTTCTTTAACAAAATGGCGGGGACGCTGTCTGGTCCGGCTGCTGATCCATTTTTAATTTCATTATGAGGAAAGATGATGCATGATCTAGTATTACTCATAATTACACACCAGTGAAAAAAAAGTTTGGATTAAGAAAGGTGTGCGGTGTTCGTGTACTCCATCGTCATGTATGGAATAAACATATACCCATGAGTGTGCATGTATGTGTTTGGTAATAATTGAATATCACCTCTGAAGATGATATGTGAAACTGAAATTGATAATTATTTTATTAAAAGTGTTTTAAGAAATAAAAAAATATCCAATGTCGTTAGGGTAGTTGCGCTTTTGTGAAGTTGAAATTATATGTTTTTTACTGGAAGAATTTAAAAGAAAAATAATAATAATAATGTATCCAGTGTCGTTATGATAGTTACGTTTTTTGTTGGTTCTGGCGATCAGAATAAGGAGCCTTTTGTATCACGAAGAACGCGCGCAAACACGATTAAATTACTGGCCACTAAGTTGAATGCCATGTGAAAAAGACAGCTGTTAGCTGTCGTTTTGAAAGTCGCTGCCACGCCCTCTTCCACTTCCCGGTGGAAGTTGTCGTTACGTTCGATGTTATAGGGTGAAATGCGTGGGCGTGAATGGAAAGCAGACCCTTTGATGGCTAACGAGAGAGAGAGAGAGAGAGAGAGAGAGAGAGAGAGAGAGAGAGAGAGAGAGAGTATACCTGTAGAATCGTTCCACCTCGCTGAAGTGGCTTCGTTCATTAGTTAATGTGATCATTGAGAGTCGTTACGTTCATTGTGACTTCTAAATCGAATTTGATGCGTTAAGATACGTGAATAGTACGGGAACATAACTTGTGGTTCACCAGTAGCTTGTCTCGTATATTTTCGAGTACGCGTTGTGGCTGAAATGGAACAAAAGGTACAGATGCCCGCATGTGAGGTCAGATTTTGCAACCTGGGTATGATGTGGTTTAGTTTGGAGTAGAGAGCTCTTTCTCTGATTATAATGAAGGTGAAAGGAAAAGATCTCCCTTTTTAAAAGTGAGGAAGATAAATATGGGCTTCATGATTTTTTGAAAGTGCATTTATTTGATGCCAGCTGTCTCTGCGCTTTCAAATCTTGAAGGCTATGGATGGTCTTGCACTTATGATAATTTGAATTTGCAATATGTTTTGTCCGAATGAAGATATTTGATGACTTATTGTTCGAATCAACCACATTAAAGACGGCGATAAACCAGTATTATTGTTATTTTTTTTAACTGGTTTGCAATTGCTGTTGAGACGCGAATTACATTAGTCAATAGAGCTCAGATTGAGCTTAATATGGTAAAATTTGTTGTTCGTAAAGATGTTGACAAGAGTCTGACCTTAAACTGTCCCCTGTGGAACTCCACATAGGAGCGGCGCTGATTTCAATAAACTGTTCCCTGTGGAACCCCACGTACGACCTGCGCTGATGTCAGTAATGAATGAGTTGTCTATACACGTAATGTCCAAGTTGACAGGAAGTTTTGAATACAATGTCTTGTGTTTTCGTCCGCCTGTCTTCCATTTCTGAGCGTGCTGTATAACAGGAAATCTCGACTCTGTCGAAAACTTCAGCAGAGATAGTCATTTTCGCTTTCTGATTCTAGATTTCTTATTGTTATTTCATTTCGACAGGTCAGCTGAAGTATTGCAGCCTTCCCATTATTACGATTTCTTTTTTTGGTGATGTTTGCAAAGATACTGAACGTTAATGATACAGTATGGTACGTCCATAGACCTGGTTTGTAGGCTTTAATGCTTGCATGCGTTGTGTAAGGATGTTGCAAAAAGGTGAAAATATGGGTCCGAATGCCTTAGAATTAGTGTCTAACTTAACCTTGGCCATATATTATATATTAAATTTTAAACCTAAAGTAAGAGACCTCGAATATGGCTTGCATACTCGACCAATGAACACCTCTCAGATGACACCAAGGCTAGTAGCCATGTGACCTTGACATTCATATTGAACTTGCCGTCATCCGTGTTTCACAAACACATCTTGTATGAAGAAAATTGGTAGTGGTATCTGTCGTAGTGAGAACGATAATCGTCTTTTTTTTTTTTTTTTTTTAATCCGTGTTGCTCTTAGAAGTTGACCAGGGGTGGAAGGGGAAGTGTATTGGCACAGCAATGCTCCCAGAGCGCTCATTATCCAAGCAGTTTGTTTCAGTTTTGAGTATGAATATCAGTTCGATTTAGACCCGTGGAATTTTGACCTACAAGGATTATGATGATTTTGTAATGAGATTTGCTGTTAGCTTATAGGCTGTATCGCAACACAAATTTCATAAAAAAAAACATTCATAGAAGTCAGATAGTAATCAGATGGAATGTCAGTTCAACATTATTGGTGAATTTTATATCAAATACATTCTTCTCCAAATGCACAACGCAACTTTCATAACTAAATCTCTAGAAATCAGATAGTAATCAGAGGGAATATCAGGTCAGCATCATTCATGAATTTTATATCAAATAATGTTCTTTTTCCAAAGGCGTGGTTCTCGAGCCCTGGGAGTCTTTTTTTTCTTTCTTCTTTCCTCCATAGATAGTGCGTATCACAGACATCAATTCAGATGTGAAATCACCTTTGTTTCTGGTGTTCCACCCTCCGTGAAAACGCCTAACCTCCAACATTATTATATCCGGAATAGGTGTGTCCAGGAGTTAAAGAGTAATAGACGGGGAAGGTCATCTGATAAGAATCTTGGAAATCTTTTCTGTCGACTAATGCTTCTGTTGACAACAGTTCTACTAACTCGTTGTTATAAAGTCTTGCGAGTAATGGTTGGTCGTAGGTGCTGTTTTTGTATTTCCCTTTACCTTCTCTTGCTTCCATATTCTTTGGAAGCTTGAATTTCAAGTCAGTGGCCCCTTTGGTGGGCTTGTTCCATATGAACAATGTTCGTCTTCTCAATAATAATAATAATGATGATGATTCAGAGAGAAAGGACAATATTAATATGGTGAGGA
>NC_089762.1:34573390-34593390 GCF_040412425.1 Macrobrachium rosenbergii | reverse complement strand
TTATTCCTTTTGCTGTACCTCCATTCATATTCTCTTTCTTCCATCTTACTTTCCACTTGTTTCATAGTGCAACTGCGAGATTTTCCTCCTGTTACACCTCTCAAACCTTTTCACTGTTTCCCTTTCAGCGCCGAACGACCTCATAGGTCCCAGTGCTTGGACCAAATTTCATATTCTATCCTAAAGGGGCCTAAATTTAGAGAGTAGCAGAGTAGGACCAGGAGCCTAGGACTCAGAGGGAGAATGATTAGCTGAGAGCAGAGTTGACGTCTCACAAAGTCAAAAGTCGAAGTGTAGGTAGTTGTGTCAGAACCATAATGGTTGAAAAGAATTTACCTCTTGATTCGATATATGAGTAGGAAGTGTTGAGTAGATTAATATACATATAATGCGCGTAAAAAAAGAATCAGTATATAGTTGAACTTCGTGTGATTGTAACGAAGTGAATGAATGTGTTACGCATATATGTGTGTTAGGAAAACGTCATCCGCTATTCAATGGGTTAGTAAGAGTATCATGTACCCCACTCCCTGTTCTTTAGTCAGAGGTAGTATCGTTTTCTGAAGAACCCTTCCCTATTTGAGTTTGAAGGAATATTCACATAACACCTTGCAGACCCGTATGCGCATGCATAGTCTCCACTGTATGACACTGACACTATATTTTCCTCTCCCACAAGTCAGTATTTATGGATTAGTTATATATTTCCTTAAGAAGGCCTACTGATGGGGCATCTTGCTGATCTCTTCTGAATATCTCCTCACGGAAACATAATTAATCCATAAATATTGACGTGCGGGAGATCAAAACAATACTATCAGTGTCACACGTCAATATTTTTGGATTTTTTTTTTTTATATATTTCCGTGAGGAGGCCTACTGATGGGGCATCCTCACGGAAATACATAATTAATCCGTGAGGAAGCCTATTGATAAAGTATACTCCCGGATTATTTATATATTTCAGTAGCCCCCCCAAAAAAAATTTATATTTAATCCGTGAGGAAGCCTGTTGATAAAGTATACTCCCGGATTATTTATATATTTCAGTAGCCCCAAATTTATATTTAATCCGTGAGGAAGCCTGTTGATAAAGTATACTCCCGGATTATTTATATATATTTCAGTAGGACCCCCCCTCCACCGAAATATATAATTAATCCATAAATATTGACGCGCGACACTGATGATATTTCACCCTCTCCCACACGTCAGTATTTATGGATTAATTATATATTTCCTTGAGGGAAGCCTTCAGAAGAGGGCATTTAGGTGCCCTATCAGTAAGCCTCCTGCTGACAGTGCATCCTACTGCCCTCTTCTGAAGGTGATAATAAACATCAGCGTTAAATAGTGAGGCCTAAGACCAAGGGAAGCCGTTGAAGAACTTTCTCTCCTCCACGAATAGGAAGGAAGCTTTCAGGCCACATAATTAGGTTTGCCTTTGATCGCGTATCTTGGGGCTGGAGTATTTCTTTAATACGTGATCTCTCTCTCTCTCTCTCTCTCTCTCTCTCTCTCTCTCTCTCTCTCTCTCTCTCTCTCTCTCTCTGTGTGTGTGTGTGTATTAAGATATTGTGAAATTTGATCACGAATCTTGGGTTGGAGTATGTCTGTGATATGTGATTTCACTTTCTCTCTCTCTCTCTCTCTCTCTCTCTCTCTCTCTCTCTCTCTCTCTCTCTCTCTCTCTCTCTCTGTAAGATATCGTGAATTCTAGACAACTGTTTTTAGTTCTATATAGAGTTGAACGTTTTAGGTTGAGGATGAAAATTCAGTTCCAGAAGGAAGTGAATGAAAATAATTCTTGATCAGTGCTTCAATACAGGCGCCCAGACTCCAGTGTTTCCTCGCTTGGTTTTCTAGCTGTTCACCGTTTGACGTTTATTTCCGTATTGAAAAAGTTGACAGAATCTTATACCTCACAAAGCATACCATTTACATACATGGGAGGGCTCTTCTTGGTGCAGAAGTAGCTAGAATGGCAACACATGTTATGTTTAGCTGAATGTATTAAATAAACAAGTAAAAAATGCGCCGAAGTTTCTTCGGCGCCGTCGAATTTTCTGTAAAGCGTATATGCTGTATAAAACTCTCAGCCACGGGCCATGAAACTCAGCCGCGGCCCATGAAACTTTCAGCCACGGCCAGGTGGTGGCCTGTGTTGTTGACGCATGATCATGGCTGACTTTAATCTTAAATAAAATCAAAACTACTGAGGCTAGAGGGCTGCAATTTGGTATGTTTGATGATTGGAGGGTGAATGATCAACATACCAATTTGCAGTCCTCTAGCCTCAGTAGTTTTTAAGATCTGAGGACGGACAGAAAAAGTGCGGACGGACAGACAAACAGCCATCTCAGTAGTTTTCTTTTACAGAGAACTAAAGCCTGAAAATTAACGGGACTGTTATTTTCCTCTTTATAAGTTATTTTAAGTGAGAAGTCCCAGTGACTAAGTCAGTTATAAAGTGACAGAATGTAGCAAATGCGAAGTGACTAGTTTCAAGAAAGAAGCGAGTGATTGTGTCTTGAGAGGTATACCTGAAGGAAGTACTGGGTCTGTATCAAGCAAGACGTTTTACATGATAATTGTATGCTGTTAGGAGGGACGCCAGTGTCACATTGAGAAGTACAGGGTCAAACGAAAGCCATTTTTAATTTAAAATGTCGTCATTGATGGGTGCATTTATTAAGATAAAAATTTCATAATGAAAAGATTCGGGTTCTCTCTGTCTCTCTTTTTCTCTTACTTTCCTGTAGAATTAACCGTTTGTTAAATGTGACCGGAATCTTGCCCTGCCATCGCTGTGACTAGTCTTGAGTAACTTGCTCTAATTAGCTTTTGAATTCCGTGAAACTCACCTTGTCTTGATTGTTCGCCTACTGCTGCCGCAGCTTTGTTTCACGAACAGGTCAATCGGTGGTCAGTGAGAGCTGGTCCTCCTGAGTTCTTGATAGCCAATATGTTGTGTTTTTGTTGTTGCTGTTGTTGTTGTTGTCGCTGTTGAACGTTTAACAACCATGTCATTCGCCTAGCGAAAGACTCTTCTATGTTGATCTCTCTGTTTATAAGTAAATATGGCGGCTGTACGAGGTGGTGGTGTTATTTCAGGTGTTCCGGCCATGGCTGGTCCCGGCGTTGGAGGAGGCAGCGGCGTCAGCGGCAACAACGGCGTCAGCGTCGGGATCGCAGGGGCCGGATGCGGTTTGCCCATTATGATGCCTGGAGGAGGCGGAGGCGGCGGAGGCGGCGGCGGCGGCGGCGGAGGCGGAGGAGGAGGTGGAGGCGGCAGCGAAAGATTCCCGTGTCGCGCCCCGGTGACTTGCCCGGTATGTGGTCGAATCTGTTCCAACAAGTACATTTTACGAACCCACATGGAGGACCGCCACTCGGGCCCTCAGCGCCTGACCTGCCCTCACTGCGCCAAGGAGTACTCCTCCCGAAACTCGCTGCTGTCGCACATCTCCAGGTACCACCGGGAGCGGGAGCCCGGGCCCGTGCCCTTGCCGACGGTCGAGCTGCTCGAGGGCAAGAGTTCTTCCCACCAGGGCCCGCCGCCGCCTCCGTCTTCCTCGTCTTCTTCGTCGTCGTCGGTCGTCCAGACGTCCTCCGCTTCCTCCCACCCTCTAGGGTTAAGCAGCAGCAGCAGCGTCAATGTTCCTAGTTCCTCATCTCACATCGATCTCGTGGATCACAAGCCGCCTCACGTTCTTTCATATTCTCATCATCACCATCACCATCATCATCATCTGCTAAGCCAGTCACAGTTACCTGGGCCGTCTTCTCATTAAGATCTGTATGATTGAAATGTATTATTAATATATTCAGCATGAATATCTCGCCTCCTTTTTGTCACACATTATCATTATTATTGTCATCATTATTATTACATTATTATTATTATTTTATTATTAATCATTATTATTATTATTATTATTGTATCATTATTATCATCGTCATCATCATCATCATCATTATTATTATATTTATTATTATATTATTATTATTATTATTATTATTATTATTATTATTATTATTATCACTATTATTATTATTACTAAACCTAAGCTTTTAAAAAATAAAATTATCTACGAGTTTTATGGATATAGAAACACTGATTATATATACAACAGGTACACACGAACCATGTATACAAAGGCATACATATTCCTAATTATCCAAGGTAATGGACATGCGAAGCGCGTTGTGTTCGCCTGAATTCCTTGGGCCTTTTATTATTATTACTAAATGTACGTGCATGCATGTGTACTGACGATGTATGTGTTGAGAATTATATTTACTGATTACGTTTGCGTACTTTCATTATCATCAGTTATTGCTACGTGTGATGTGATTCGTAGAGTGTAAAGGTTTGGAGAACAGTAAAAGGATTACTGGTCTTATTGTTATTGTTATTTTTATTTTTATGTTAATATTTTCGTTAAACTTATAGACAATGATATAGCTTTCCATAAGGTTATCCTGAGATTACTCAGGGAGAAACGAGTTACGTGGACAAAGGAGAAGGGGATTGGGTTAACCTATCCTGAAAATATGTTGACTTTGAAGTAAAATGGAAATGTCAATAACAACCCGTCTTCCAGGTTTGTGATGTGTGAATATTTCCTTATTTTGAGAGATTGTTGTCAATGCCATGAAATATTAAAGTAATTTGCTTGCGTCTTTTGTATGTATGTATGTGTGTATGTATGCACTCCTGCTACCCGTATTAGGCTTCGGTGAGGCGGGATGGTTTAGATTCCAGATTCTTCACTTGGCAAATTGTGATTCGCAGAATCAAGAACCTGGAATCTGAGCCATCCTGCCTCATTGAAGTCTAACACGACCGCTAGGAAAGTCTCTATATATATATATATTATATATATATATATATATATATATATATATATATATATATATATATATATATATATATATATATATATATATATATATATATATATATATGACTTTGAAATATTTTCTTATATTTGATAATTTCTCTGCTGTTCTGTTTGCTTTCGACTATAGTTTTACCTTTTTCTGTTTAGACATTTTTAGCCATGTACTGGGTAGGTTTGTTTTAAGATATTTTAAGAAATATATATATATATTTTTTTATTTTTATCTTTATAACTTTATGTAGTGACGTCCCTTTTTTATTAAATAAAATTGTGTCATTGCAGCCTTGAAAATGCAATGGATTATTGCGAAGCGCCGTCGGCCACAATAAAAGCTGTTGATTGTACGTGTGCCTCTCCATCTGCCCATGGTCTCTCTCTCTCTCTCTCTCTCTCTCTCTCTCTCTCTCTCTCTCTCTCTCTCTATATATATATATATATATATATATATATATATATATATATATATATATATATATTTTTTTTTTTTTTTTTTAAGTAGAAATTATGAAATGGACGGAAATCGCCTGTTCTATCAAGAAATACCGAATCCATTATTATTATCGTTAAGATTATTATTGTTATTTTATCGTTGAGATTTTTGTTATTAGTATTGTTATTATATTTATCGTTAAGATTAGTGTTATTATTTTTCTCAAAATTTTATTACTTCTATAATAGATTTTTTATTCTTTCCCATTTTATATCTCATTTATGTTATTATCATCTAAATCTTCAATATTATTATTTATTTTGTCATTTTTCCAGGGGGGGGCCCCACGTGCTCGGATTCCCCCCATCCCCCCCACCTATCCGCTAGTGGATTAGTGGATGGAGTAAAGTTTCCTACCGTTTGTTCGAAAACCATCACGCAGTTACTGGTTTTTATCATTCATTTTCTATATCAGATTTTACTGTTTTCATAGAAAATATATTAGAAAATATTAATAAAATCGAGAAAGTAAGAAAGCAGAGTAGTGAACACTTACACACGAAACTGATACTCTCTCTCCTCTCTCTCTCTCTCTCTCTCTCTCTCTCTCTCTCTCAGGAATCCCGAATTAGGTCTCTTTATTGTACGATGTTTGGGTTATTTCCGATTTTCCTTGACGAATGAGGGCAACGAAGAGTATCTCTGGAAAGTAGGATTATTAGAAATTACAATATGTGTATATGTATATATTATATATATATATATATATATATATATATATATATATATATATATAATTCATCTGGGATATTTATTAATCTCGAAGATGAAGAATTATACTTTTTTTTTATAACAATTAGAGAACTGAGATGCGAAGGACAATTCCATACCGTGAGTATGATAAGAGAAAGCGTGAATTGATTAAGACCTAAAGGTCTAGGAATTGACAGCATACAGAAATACACAACTATATATATGTTTTGGTATATCTTAGTGTAAAAATTCGGGTAAAATATGCAATCTGTGGTTCATGAATTTTACTTTTACTCTCTCTCTCTCTCTCTCTCTCTCTCTCTCTCTCTCTCTCTCTCTCTCTCTCTCTCTCTCTCTCTCTCTCCTGTACCCTTATAAATTTTAAGAACGCTATCCATAACTGAGAACATACCATGGAAGACTTGGACCACTCTGCAACGCTAGAGAAAGGTACCGACGAATTATCTGGGTGAGGGCAACTGTTATTCATCAGTGGGGAAGTTAGCTTATAAAATCAACTTTCCATATAAACAATAGGTTCATATGATCTGGGACCATATATAAATATATGTACATGTCACTTGTTTATATAAACAAGTGACAACTTTTGTAATATGTACATATATTTAGAATGTATTATTTTATATTCTAAGTTGATTTTCCTTAGATGGGATGGTTGTTAGTTTCCCCACTGTTCTTTGCAGTTATTTTGTAATTATATTTGTATATTTTTTAATTCTATCTTTGCCTTCTCTCCTTAGATGGGATGGTTGTTAGTTTTCCTGTTCTTTTGCAGTTACTTCTGAATGATGCTGTTATATATAGTGTTTAATATATATATATATATATATATATATATATATATATATATATATATATATATATATATATATATATATATATATATATTAATGGTGATGCTGCTAGCCCAATGTTTACTACATGTATATATATATATATATATATATATATATATATATATATATATATATATATATATATATATACATTATTATGTATATGTGTGTGTACTGTTACATTACATTAAAGACATTCATGTTTATGTATGTATATATATATATGTGTGTGTGTGTGTGTGTGTGTGTGTGTTTGTGTGTGTATGCACACACAATCACAAAATCTGGAGCACTTTTGAAAAGGATGATTGTTCTAAAAGATAAGGAAGAAGTCGGCCATCCATAAACATTGCCGCCAAAGCTTTCTTAAGTTTTAAAAAAAAAAAAAATAAAAAATTACATGAAAGTTCCGACTCCATCTTTTCGGGCAAAATGATACTGTTAGTCACGGTGTGTGGAGTAAGGAAAGCAATGCGTCCATTTTACTACACACTCAACCCACCTGCTTCTGATATATAACCAATAATTTTTGAAATCACGCTTGGGAGAAAAGTCGCTCCCAGTAACCCTGAAGATTTTTAAAACCCCCAGACAATGAAATTCTTTTTCGATGATCGGCTCTATAAAGACATATATCGATCGGTTTTATAAAGACATTTATCGAACTGATCGGCGGTGAGGGCAGAGCTTGTAATTTGATTTTTTGCATTCTTTGCGCGTTTGCAAAATTTTCGTAATATTTTTTTTTTCCGTATTGATTGACCTCCCATGTCACTTTCTTAAAAAAAAAAAAAAAGCTTTTCTCCCCGTTCCACTTTTAAAACGGAGTTTTTGAATTTTTTTTTATCGCACTTGGTTCGGGAATGAAAGATTTTTCTTTTTTTTTTTTTTTTAATGAAATTGGACCGTTTCCCCAAGACAAAAGTTCGCGAACGTTGTTAGAAGAATTCTACAAATAAATTTACGCTATCAACTGCAATTTTGTTGTTCTAAACAATTCCTTTTATTTTTTTTAAATAACAGTTAATTCAAGCAATAAAGCAAAATTCATATTTTTCATGATACTCGCTATAGATAATTAACTTGAAGCAAAACCCATCTTTTCTCTAGATGAAAAAGATTCTGAAAAATCGTGGCAATTAATTTTCTGCCTCAGTAATACGTCTCTCTGAAATTTGTTCGGCATTTGTGCAGAAAAGAAAGTACATCAAATTAAGATAAAAAGAAATATATATATATATATATATATATATATATATATATATATATATATATATATATAATATATATATATATATATATATATATATATAAGAAATTTGAAAGAAACAGTCAGTTGTTGAAACGTTGCATTTTCGAGATATTTAGAAATAGGCATCAAGGTTTAAAACAGTATTTTAGCACTGTAAATCTTAGTTGATTATTTCTTATTTTGGCTTCGAAACGAGACGGAAATAAATAAAAATTAGAAATAGAGGCAGGACCAATACTGCCGAATATGCCGTGAAATAGTAGCTTTCTTATAGTACATCAAAATATTACCATCATCGGACAATAATTTTTCGACTAAATTTACGCTAACAGCTAAATTTAACCATTGATGCTGAAAACGCTAACATGAGAGCTGAGAAAATAGTTCCTGGTCCAAATGGTTTTCAAAACTTTCTTCGGTATATTCTGAGCTATAGAGAGCCGTGGAAAATACTCTTGCATCTTTCGGGTTTCAAAAGTTATCTATTAAAGTGGACCATTTTTTTTTTTTTGTCTATTAATTTAAAGCTCGCAGAACCAAAGTACAGTAGACACATATCCTGGGCTAATGTGGATTGCTATACATTGGACACGTATTTTAGACTATGGTTTGTTATACAGTGGACACATTCTGGGCTAATATGGTTTGTTCTGCAGTGGACACCTATGCTGGGCTGTGGTTTGTTATACAGTGGACACGTATTCTGGGCTAATATGGTTTGTTTTACAGTGGACACATATTCTGGGCTAATATGGTTTGTTATACAGTGGCCAAGTATTCTGGGATAATATGGCTTGTTAAAAGTGGACACGTATTCTGGGCTAATATGGTTTGTTATACAGTGGACACATATTCTGGGCTAATATGGTTTGTTATACAGTGGACACATATTCTGGGCTAATATGGTTTGTTATACAGTGGACACATATTCTGGGCTAATATGGTTTGTTATACAGTGGACACATATTCTGGGCTAATTTGGTTTGTTTTACAGTGGACACATATTCTGGGCTAATATGGTTTGTTATACAGTGGACACATTCTGGGCTAATATGGTTTGTTATACAGTGGACACATATTCTGGGCTAATATGGTTTGTTATACAGTGGACACGTATTCTGGGCTAATTTGGTTTGTTTACAGTGGACACATATTCTGGGCTAATATGGTTTGTTATACAGTGGACACATATTCCTGGGCTAATATGGTTTGTTATACTGTGGACACGTATTCTGGGCTAATATGGTTTGTTATACAGTGGACACATATTCTGGGCTAATATGGTTTGTTATACAGTGGACACATATTCTGGGCTAATATGGTTTGTTATACAGTGGACACATATTCTGGGCTAATATGGTTTGTTATACAGTGGACACATATTCTGGGCTAATATGGTTTGTTATACAGTGGACACATATTCTGGGCTAATATGGTTTGTTATACAGTGGACACATATTCTGGGCTAATATGGTTTGTTATGCTGTGGACACATATTCTGCGCTAATATGGTTTGTTATGCTGTGGACACATATTCTTGGCTAATATGGTTTGTCATACAGTGGACACATATTCTGGGCTAATATGGTTTGTTATACAGTGGACACATATTCTGGGCTAATATGGTTTGTTATGCTGTGGACACATATTCTGGGCTAATATGGTTTGTTATGCTGTGGACACATATTCTGGGCTAATATGGTTTGTTATGCTGTGGACACATATTCTGGGCTAATATGGTTTGCTAAGTCATAGCAGTTGTTAAATTTTTACGGTTGTATTGTTTCTTTCCCAAACTTGTCTATGCCAGACCGCTGATACATTTTTAGGTGTGGTTGTACATAGGCGAACACCCATGAAGCATGCGTGTGTACCTAGGAAATAATTGAAAATACCTTCCCATCTGATATGACTGGAGATTGGATAACTCGAATGCTTGGTATTTTGAACTACTTTTACAAGAAATCGTTGAGGAATTTAATAAATGAATATTATTAGTTCTTGAGTAAATGGTAATTTTTTTTCAATGAAACTGTTTCAGTAGTGTTTTTCCCTTATTCCCGCTTTCCACAGTGTTGTTTTTTGTAAAGTTTTATTTGTATTTCTCAATGTTTTCCGACCGTTTTTTTTTATAACGTCAAGTTTTTCGTGCAGAGTTTTCCTTGTATATAAAACCACTTTTGTTAAAGAGAGAGAGAAAAAGAAAACAGGTCGGTTGCGGGAGTTTTTAGCCACTTTCGAGTCTGCAGTGAGATTTTGGAGCGGATTCAAAACAGTGTTTTGAGAGAGAGAGAGAGAGAGAGAGAGAGAGAGAGAGAGAGAGAGAGAGAGAGAGAGAGAGAGAGAGAGAGAGACTGTTTTTTTTTGCACATCTGGTTTCAAGAATAAACACAAATGTATAACAAGTTAAAAAAAAAAATTTAAAATTTACTTGTGTGATTGATTTATAGTCATGACAACATTTATGTTATTGATGCCGTAAGGCAATTGAATAAATTAGATTAAAAGGAAAGTCTCATATATATATATATATATATATATATATATATATATATATATATATATATATATATATATATATATATATATATATATATATATATATATATATATATATATATATATATATATATATGTGTGTGTGTGTGTGTGTGTGTGTACTGCATATACAAACATTTAAAAAAGAGATGAAGCATGACCTGTCCTTTTCACGCACTTTGCATTCATTCCTCACTGCAAAGCAACCGGGGCGAGACTGAAGAAGTGTTCCCAAATGTAGCCCCTTATTTTCACTCCATTGTATCTGGAAGAGTTCTATACAATAAGTTAAACTCTTGTCGGGAGTGGTTCCTCCCTCCTCCCTCCTCCTCCTCCTCCTCTTCTTCCTCCTCTTCTTCCTCCTCCTCCTCCTCCTCGTTTTCTCAGCCATGCATAAAATCACATAATCTCGTCATCGTAATTCCCTGGGCCATGTTGTCAGTTCGAGAGTTTCTTCTAAAGGACTCACGGTTTTCGGGTTCCGCACCGTTGGTTAACCTCATTTTTTTTTTTTTCCCCAAACTCCCTCTTCTTCTTCTTCTTCTTCTTCTTCTTCTTCTTCTTCTTCTTCTTCTTCTTCTTTGTAAAATTTCTCTGCGAATGAATTTCTCTTTCTCGCTCTCGTTTGTATGCTGATGAATAACAATGTGTAAATTATGCGGGCTGGGCGACGTTAGGCGTTTAACTCGGTACGGTCTCAATATTAAAAGGTTGTCGGTTCGAGAATAAAACCTTTTAAGAAGAACAGAACGGACAGAGTTGGAAATGATACCGTAAGGGAAGTGACTGAAGTCCCAGTTACAAATGAGATGATAATGAAGGCAAGGTGGAGATGCCTTGTGCAGAGGAGCTGGAAGGAAGACCCAGTTCTTCTTGGATGTGAACTGTGAGACAGGAGAATGGAGATAAGTGGAGATTCGTGGAAGATAAAGCACAGGGAAGGCGTGATTGGCGGAATTTCACAGAGGCCATTTGCATCTCACGGCGATGATGGTACAGTTTTTTCAGTACATGTTTACATTAAATGCCTTTTGTTCAAGTGCCCTGCTGGTTACAAAGAAACACGCACACACACACGTATACTATGCATGGTGCTGATAAATTTTGCCGCCCAGTCTTGCTGTCAAGAGCAACGTTATATATATATATATATATATATATATATATATATATATATATATATATATATATATATATATATATATATATATATATATATATATATAAATGTACTGCTGCTCTTGACAGCAGGACTCTAGGGCATATATGCATTATATATATAATGTATATATAATATATACGTATGTATCTGCGTGTGTTTGTATGCATGTATGTTTATATAAGTATATATTTATATGTGTATATATATATATATATATATATATATATATATATATATATATATATATATATATATATATAATATATATTAAAAATGCTTTAGTTTTCCCAACGCAGTAAAATCAAATGATAACATATACATATATATTATAAAAATGCTCTAGTTTTCCCAACGCAGAAAAACCAAATGATAACAAATACATAATATATCTGGACAAAATAAATTACACTCCCGTCTGTGAATTATATACGGTTACACCTTTTCATTTCAGCTGTTTCTTTTTCTCCTTTGAAAAAATTGATAAGTCACGGCAATACATAGATAGATAGTTATCAGAGAAAAGTTATTAACTAAGAGGAGAACACGTTGCATTTAATGACTCGGCAGTTTTTTAACTCAACACCTGCTAAAGAAAAAATGAAGAGAAGAGAAAGCCATTACTTCGTACTTTATATAAAATGGGAGCATGTTTATGGCGCCCCCTTCCCTCGTATATCATCCTGGTGCCAGTACGGGAGGCCCTTTTACGAGGATCCAATTCGCATTAAAATATATTTATGATTTTTTTTTATGCAGGCTTTGCTTTCCTTCGTGTTAATTTTGCTTCTCTGCTTGTACAGTAGGTATTACAAGCAGATGACTCTGTCTTCAACTGTACATTTTAGTTTTCCGTAAAAGAAATCTATTGAGATGGCTATTTGTCTGTCCGTCCGCCCTCAGATCTTAAAAACTACTGAGGTTAGATGGCTGCAAATTCTTATGTTGATCATCCTTCCTCCAATCATCAAACATACCAAATTGCAGCCCTCTAGCATCAGTAGTTTTTATTTTATTTAAGGCTAAAGTTAGCCATGATCGTGTGCCTGGCACTGCTATAGGTGCCAACAACACAGGCCACCACCTGGCCGTGGCTGAAAGTTTCATGGGCTGCGGGTGAGAGTTTCATGGACCGTGGCTGAGAGTTTCATACAGCATTATACGCTGTACAGAAAACTCGACTGCGCCGAAGAAACTTCAGCGCATATTTCACTTTTTTTTAATTCCCCCCCGCCCCCCACAAGGCTTTTACACCATAAATATACAAAGGCTTAATGATATTATCTCTTTCCCTGTTCAAAGTTATTTCTTGCTCTCCTCATTCACGACCGTAGTGATTATCCACGCCTTAACGCTCAGCGTATTCTTCAGGGCGAAGGTTGTGAGCTTGTGTTGTTTGTGTAGTGCTGTTTGTTTCTCCTGTTAGTGTTCATTTAAGTTTGTGTGTGGCTGTTAGTGATGTTACTCCAGATGGTTGAAGTTAAAGTGAAAGATAAATGTTATTATTATTATTATTATTATCTTCGTCCGAAAGTCCATTACTGATAAAATTATTATTATTATTATTATTATTATTATTATAAAAATTGGAACAAGCTGGGAAGAAGATTATTATTATTATTATTATTATTATTATTATTATTATTATTATTATTATTATTCAGAAAATGAACCCTAATTCATATGGAACAAGCCCGCAGGGGTCACTGACTTGAAATTCGGGCTTCATAAGTAAGAATATGATGTTTATTTGAAAGAACTAACAAAAGATAATAGGAAATACAGAAAGAAAAGATCATTTATTATAAAAGAAAAAAATAACAAATAAATAAATAAATAAATAAAAATGCAAGTTAATTATAAATTATATAAGGATAATTGCTTTAGGGTAGTAAACAGAAAGAGTACGCTGCTCCGTGTCTTATGAACACATTTCGAATCGTCATTCCATGAAGTTGACTGTCAGCGTTTGTATTGCATCAAAAATTTCTTTATCCACAAATAGGAATTTAGACACATTTTCCTGTTTTTCTTAAATTTCATTCAGATCAGCTGCATGTACATGACTAGAGCAGACACCACGGTAGTCAGGATGAGGAACACCCCCGTAGAAATCCTGACGACCTCCTCCTCCTCCTCCTCCTTCTCCTCATCTCCTCCTTCTCCTCCTCCTCCTCCTCCTCCTCCTCTTCTTCTTACTCCTCCTCCTCCTCCTCCCCTCCCCTCCCCCTCCCCTCTTACTCCTCCTCCTCCTCCTATTCACATTTGGCGGGCCAATAAAACCCGACAAAGACGAGACTCGGTTCATCCTAACCTCGAGCACGACGTCTCTCGAAGGGATTGTTATTACTATTGGCTCTGTCGTTTCGGGAAGAAATCAGATGATTTGCAAACCATTACACACACACACACACACACACACACACAGAGAGAGAGAGAGAGAGAGAGAGAGAGAGAGAGAGAGAGAGAGTTCTTACCTGTGTTCTTGTCGTCCTCGAGAATGGTTTGGGAAGCCTAAATGACTTGTACGTTACTTGTATCATTGTCTCTTGTTATTGTCTTCGCGAAGGTTATGATGATGACTCACCAAACTGGCTGCAGTTGTGGTTGTCGTCCGACGTCAAGTCACCTCTTGGTTATTTGTTCCGGTTACTTATGCAGGTGAATGCGTACTCGAAGTTTGGTTGTGTTGCGGTTTGTAATTGTATGGTAATTATGTGGGTATAGGTGAATGCCTTGTGTGGGGTTTCTCATTCAGCTTAAGAGGGATTATTAGGGCAGCAATTAGCGATTATGTTGTTCTGTTAGTGGAAAGATACGGTTGATAATTGTATGGTAATTATATGGGTATAGGCGAATGCTTTGTGTGGGGTGTCTCATTCAGCTTAAAAAGGATTATTAGGGCAGCAATTAGCGATTATATTTCGCCGTTCCTTCAGTAGAAAGAGGTGTATGTTCCGAGAGATGTTATGCGATGTTTTTAACTCTTCATTCCATGCAATTAGCGATGATTTTTCACTCTAAGACCGTTCCCTCAGTGGAAAGAGATGTGTTTTCTGGGAGACATTATGCACCATTTGTAACTCTTCATTCCATTCCGTTGCAAAGGACGAGCTTATAAGATCGGACGAAAGTACCAACCACGGTTCGTTTCCAGCGCCGTCTCATCGCGTGTACTTTCGACGCCTTATTTATACGTTAAAACATGCAGCTGCCTTTTTACAATGGCAGTCGACGGTGTGTTTCTGCTGCAATATATGTTGAATGAACGCTTGGCTGAACGGCTGAAGCTAAGCCTCCACCCCTCTCCCCCTCTCCTCCTCCTCCCTGCCAATCCCCCTCCCCTACGTGATGGTGCAAGTTTGCACTAGTTCCGTGTGGGAGAGCCGTAAATCTTTTACATAAATCTTTTTACGGTTTTATTTTGATGTTTAAGGCCTCTTGGCTTCGCATCGCCGTAATGGAATGATCTGATTAATGGCGTTTTAAAAGAAAATAGAAGGAGCCCGAGCAGTAGCATTTATAGAACCCGAACCGGCTGCCACCGTGTAATTTTATTGTGGGTCGGAACACGTATCCCTCAGCATTACAAAGCTCGTTATCATGTAATGATTAGGTTGGCCATTTTTAGGACGTCGTATTTTCGAGGTTTTTGCATTTCTCCCCCGATGATGTGTTGCTGTGTTCTGCTCTGCTCTGCTCTGCTCTGCTCTGCTCTGCTCTGTTCGGCCGGGCTCCGGGGAGACGAGGCCAGGAGAAAGATAGATAAGGGATCCCTCGATCAAGTTATTTTTAATTTTTTTTTTTTTTCTTTTTTTCCACCCTTTTTTTTTTGGCTTTTATAAATGTGTTGACTTTCGAGTGTGGGCAGGTAATCTTGTTGGACGCAAGGGGATAATTGTGTATGAAGGTTTACAGTCTAAATCTTATTTATTGATATTATGAAGATCAAACTTGAAAATCAGGTAAAATGCAAAAAAAAAAAAAAAAAAAAAAAATCAGAGGAAAATTTGTATAGTGGGTAAATCAAGCGTTGCAGTCACCCATTAAATCCAAAACAAGTTCATTTTTACCCCTCGATAACTCGTCGAAATGTATTGGGTCACTGGATATTCATCTTTTACGAAATAATGTTTCCACACAAAGAGGTTTTCTTTTCTATTGTTACTTTTAAAAGGTTGAGTCAAAGTCTTTTGTTTCATCAGCGACTTCTTACTCGCAGATTTTTATAGATACTTCTAGTTCCTTGTTGGACGAGTCGGTAGAGTTCTCGGCTAGCACTCTGCTAGGCCCGAGTTCGAGTCTCCGACCAGCCAATGAAGAATTAGAGGAATTTATTTCTAGTGATAAAAATTCATTTCTTGGTATAATGTGGTTCGGATTCCACATTAAGCTGTAGGTTCCGTTGCTAGGTGACCAGTTGGTTCTTAGCCAAGTAAAATAAGTCTAATCCTTTGGGCCAGCCCTACGAGAGCTGTTAATCAGCTCAGTGGTCTGGTTAAACTAAGCTATACTTAACTTATAGATGCTTCTAGATGCTTCTTTAGGCACTGTTCTCTTTACTGTTTTACCGCCACGAGATACGTGTACAAGTACGGTTCTACATTCCCATACAAGTACAAGTAGGGTTCTACATTCTCTGTAGTTGCTGAGTGAAAATTTTGGGCTTTTGGGGTCAACCAAGTGATTGGTTCATCAAGAAAACCTTTTAACAAGTGTCTGGCTAAGACGTAGGTATGGTGTCATGGTGAAAAAAAAGTTATTATAGTATTTCTGGTGTCTTCCAATGGCCGAACTAGTGTGCGGTTGTTTTTTTTGATTAATTATTGTATTTTTACAATAATTTATATTATTCCAAATGAGTTAATATGTAAATATCCGTATGGTACAAACCTCAAAGGCCATCTGTATACAACAAGTTAAGTATACCTGAGTTTAACCAGATCACTGAACTGATTAACAGCTCTTCTAGGGCTGGCCCGAAGGATTAGATTTATTTTACGTGGCTAAGAACCAACTGGTTACCTAGCAACGGAACCTACAGCTTATTGTGTGAATCCGAACTACATTATGACGAGAAATGAATTTCTATCACCAGAAATAAATTCCTCTTATTCTTCATTAGCCGGTCGGAGATTCGAACTCGCGGCCAGCAGAGTGCTATCTGAGAACGGAACCCACTCTCCCAACGAAGAACTTCTCTGTGTGCAACAGCTTCCGCATAATGAAATGAGAAAATTTGAAAAAGAGAAAACTGAGCAGTGAGGAGAAGAGAAAGTCACAAGTTGATAAAGATGTAAACGAGCATTCCATTACAAAACTGCATTGTATAGCAAAAAATAAGACGGCTGTGTCAGCAACAGAGCCTCTAAAAACTACTGAGCTTTCACATCAGCAATTCTGTCATTGCGGCTAATCTACAGTTTTACAATAAAAACGCGTTTGGTATTGGCTTTTTTTTTTTTTTTTTTTTTTTTTTGAAAGCAAGAACCTGTTGCAGTCAAACGCATCCCCAAATAGCTAATGTTTGTTATGCTGCTGGTCTGCAGAGTTGATACCATTCGATAGATCCCAGGGGTACAGCTTGTAAATCCTATAATTATAGATCCCTGTTCAAGTTGGCCAAACGGAATATGTCTTGCGATGGTCTAAATCGTGATTGCCAAATAAAACCATCATTTCGACGTCCGTACGAGAAAATAGTTCTCCAATATGTTTTGAAACATTTGGCATTAAGACCATCTTTCAAAAAATAGCTTATTTCCTGGCCGAATGGATGATGTAATTTTCAATTCACTGTTGGTAATACCGAGTATTGTCAGTCTCTCAGAATGATTAAGCAAAACGATATCAGTGCAAAGCAAATCATGGAGCGAGAAGGTAGTACGACATCAGTTTATGAACAGCTTCATACTGCGCTGAGACACAAACGAAACCACTTCCTAATCCGTTTCAGATTTCTTCTAAGGCGGGCGGCGACTTCGTGTCACACTTCAGGGAAGCCAGTAACTGTAAGCAGTCGGGATATCGCATAATAAAATTAACAGGTTTCAGAGCCCACCTCTTAGGAATACCCTAAACCTACAAGATTAGGATCGTGTTTAAGCAGTCTAAGAATGGGCCAGCGTTCTTCTGAATGAAAGTAGCAAAGCAAGTTGCTAGAGTAAAGGAGAGAAAAAAAGAGAAAAATAAACCTTGTCTAACAGAAGGTTTTTATCTTTATTTCATGATTTGATGCATCTGATGTTAAAGTCACAGGGAGGGCACCTTTCTTTTCTCTTACGAACAATAATTTATATGTTTTGTAGAGCCGTAAGTTTCGGCTCACTAAAATGGCTCGTCAGAAACAGCTCACCGTTACTGGTCGCTTAAAGTTCTGTGAATGAAGAAGGCTTCAACACCTAAGGTGTGGAGATCATAACATAAAAGTTCAGTTGTTAACAACTGCAAGGCAGCACTGAATTTTATTCATGTCTCCCAAGTGTGTGCTCATATCAGCATCAAGGTTAATGTACTATACTTGTATCTAAAATGTCATATCAATTACCTAATCATTTATTGTACTCATCAGGCTGAGAGTATAAGGGCTTCAAGATCAACTTTTCAGTAAACGATATGAGGTAATGCCTGGTACTATTGTACTATTTTTAGTAGCTTTATTGCAGTCTTGACCAAATAACCAGCGTCTTCAAAATTTGGATGTATCGTGGGCCCTCTATCAAGGCCTTCAGCCTTGAATTTGAGCTCTCATTATCTTTTTCTTATTTTCTTGATATCAATTTTGTTAATTTAGTGTTATTTTTTACTAATTACAGTTTCATTCCTTGTCTGTTTTTAGTCCCTTCTTCTCTACTTGTTCCTTTTTATTTTTTATTTAAGCATTATGTTAATTAGAAGCTTGCTGTCCGATTCTTGGTCTTTTGGCTTGTTTCAACAGGATAGTATGTGCTCATTATGAAAGGTGTAAAACCATTGAAAAATGCAACAGAAAAGCGATAAAATCCGCCAAATTTGGAAGAAGGAACTCATTTAAAATTATGTGTTCGTAAAAATAATTTGAATCTTCACTCCAGTCATCTACAGTAGGTTTGCTTCTAGGATAATCGAATACTCCTTGAACAAAAAGCAAAATTAGTGAGAGCTTGTAGAGAATGACGGGTATCAGGTGAAAGAACTGTTGAGCCAAGGCAGTTGACCCATCAGGACTCTTGGAGGTGCCTCTGCATTGTCATTAAGGTGGGCTGACAGTTTTTCGTCATTAGCTAATCTGCCTTGGAAAGGTAAAGTTTTGTCACTAAGGGCGGAGATAGAGGGTTTTACCTTGGTGCAGCTAAAATGAGATTGAGGTATTTTCCGCTGCTCTACTTTTAAGGCATTATCTTAGTTCTTCGGCAAATATATAACCTTATCTTAAACTTGGTACTTTGGCAAAGCTATCTTTTAGTTCAATTTGTCCAAGTTCGTTTTAAGACGTTATTTTAGTTCTCTTCAGCAAATATATAACCTCATCTTAAACTTGGTACTTTGGCCAAGCTCTCTTTTAGTTCAATTCGTCCAAGTTCGTTTTAAGACGTTATTTTCGTTCTCTTCGACAAATATATAACCTCATCTTAAACTTGGTACTTTGGCCAAGCTCTCTTTTAGTTCAACTTTGCCCAGGTTCGTCTCCACAGGTTGAAATTGGTCTGTTCAACGTGGTATGTCCCCCATATCTACCCGAATCATCACACCAAGGTTGATCATTGGTCCGTGCTCGAGCTCACTGGGATGGAACGAGATAAGAATTCTGTTAAGAATCTCATTCAGTTTCTTTTAAAAGGTATAACTGAATTTCAATGGTTCAATTAATGTAACGTAAATGGCAAGATTAATTGGGTATAAATTGTGGCATCTATACATGGCGTGAGGGAGAGGAAACAAAGGCGAGAGAAAATGGACTTTGCAACAGCCGAAATGACACCCAGAAATCTTCTGTTAAACAAAAAAAAGGATCGGAAGAAGGTACGCTTGCACAAAATCGTGCTATTGGTTTATCTGGTAAAAGTGAGGTTTGTTTTGGCACAGCCATTTTTCTCAGAAGCAGCTAACCCCTGGTAGAAAAAGT
>NC_089762.1:34563390-34565890 GCF_040412425.1 Macrobrachium rosenbergii | reverse complement strand
TTATTTGTGGATGAAAAATGTTACAGAGTAGATATCTTTTTCATATGTATGTAAAACTGAAGCTTTCACCTGTTCCTCTTATATTCCGATTTACGATACGGATGCTAGTGGTTGTGCACCAGTAGTATCTTTCAGTGGTTGGGAAATAAAGTTTTGTTTGATTGGAAATCTCATATAGATGTTTATCAGGTAAGAAGTCTCGCTAGCATTGTACGGTCTGTGGAGATTCTTCAAGAAGAGTTGTGTATTATGTCCTGTGCATAAGGAGGAACAGGGTAGTCAGGAGACGTGGTAACAATGCAGACATTGTCTGCAGTATTACCACGTCTTCTGGCTATCCTGTTCCTCCTTAAATTGAAGTTTTCTAGAAACGGCAACATAACAACCAGTGTCCTAAATATAATTTACCGACGTGATCTTTTGTTGTTTTCAAGGCTAATTCTTATTTGATGTATATAGAAGATTATCAAATAAGAACTCAACCTTAAAGACAAACAAGTAAAAAATGCGCCGAAGTTTCGTCGGCGCAATCGAGCTTTCTGTACAGCGTATAATGCCCCATGAAACTTTCAGCCGCGGCCCATGAAACTTTCAGCCGCTGCCCGGTGGTGGCCTGTGTCGTTGGCACCTACAGCAGTGCGGTGTCGCCGCAACATCATGGCTAACTTAACCTTAAATAAAATAAAAACTACTGAGGCTAGAGGGCTGCAATTTGGTATGTTTGATGATTGGAGGGTGGACAATCAGCATACCAATTTGCAACCCTCAAGTCTCAGTAGTTTTTAAGGTCTGAGGCGGGGAACAGAAAAAGTGCGGACGGACAGACAAACAGCCATCTCAACAGTTTACTTTTACAGAAAACTAAAAGCATCTTTCAAAAGGTTACCTCGGTAAATCTTATTCAGGACATAAACACACAACTGAATTCTTAAAATGATGATGAAATCATTGAGGTGAGCCGGTTTGCTTTTAGTAAGAATTCTTGTATCCCCTAACTGACCTTAAGCGGGCACAAGGAGAGTTATAGACTGTTTTTCTTGAGGCCTTAATGTGCTGCGTTTGTCACTTTTTTTTGTCAGTTTTCAAAATCACGAAGAATATTTTTTACAATAATTTCAGGCCACAGTTGCCACGTGAACCAGTGCACTTGACATTGTGCTGGCATGAAATGTTAATTTGAAAGAGAGTAAATGTTTAAAAGTTCTGGATTGTATCAGATTTAATATTTTTCAAGTGTTGATCAAAAGATGACGAAGATATGATCTAAGTATTTAAAAATGTTACTTTTAAGAAAATTATGTTAGAAGTATTCGTATTTGCGTAATCGTGATGAAAATGCCGTGACAAGTGTTTTCATTTCTATCAAAAGGATCATGGGACTCAGATATTACAGATAAAATCTTCCTCCAACCAGCGATTAAGAAGATTAAGAAGCTACCAACCGGAGTGACGTAACGTCTGACCTCTGGATTTCTTGGTATAAATACCGCCTGTCTGTATTCTTACTTCATTCATATACTTGCCTGTAAAGGGAGACAGTTTGGTCTCTGAAATGTAGCAGTAACTTTTTACCTTATGGCGTTTTTATGGCCTCCTATTATTAGATATATATACATATGTATGTATATATATATATATATGTATGTATGTATGTATATTTATTCATAACTTGTGTAGACAAATATTGTACTTTATATGATTTTCAAGCAACAAAAAATTACCATAAGAATATTTCCTTCCTTTTATCTTCCAAATTTACAAAGTATTCTCTTGACAATATTCTCTGGCCCGGGATACGAGATTTAAAGATTGTTGTGGTATTACCAGTTATGGTCATCTTAGAAGTAGAGAGGTGATGGTGGGGGGTTGATTGCGCCTGGGCTAACGAACCTATTGTATGGAGAGATTTTGAGTTGCTGAAAGCTGTGTGAAATTGATAGCAAATTATATTGTGAAATTGATAGCAAATTACAATGTGAAATTGATAGCAAATTATAATGTGCAATTGATAGCAAATTACAATGTGAAATTGATGGCAAATTATAATGTGAAATTGATAGCAAATTATAATGTGAAATTAATAGCAAATTATAATATGAAATTGGTAGCAAATTGCAATGTGAAATTGATAGCAAATTACAATGTAAAATTGATAGCAAATTACAATGTGAAATTGATAGCAAATTGTAATGTGAACTTGATAGCAAATTGTGATGTGAAAGCGGAGATTTCTTCAAGTACCTTTCAGGAAGTATATAAAGAAAGTTATTTTTTTACATAGAGAAAGCAGTTATACAGAGTAGCTTACGTGGCAATGGTTTCTCTCAAAATAAATTTAGCGAACAGAAATGCTGGAGTGTGTTACACGAAGTCAGTTTTTTTTTTCTTTCAATTACCTGTGCTTCACCCATAATCTTAGTAAAAATTAAATTTCCGAATTTTGAACTTGATCACTACAGGGAAAACTGAATGAAGGATAATGAGATCGTAAGTTTTATCA
>NC_089762.1:34543390-34558390 GCF_040412425.1 Macrobrachium rosenbergii | reverse complement strand
AGTTTATGGGCAGTCTGTTTGGGGCGCCCATGTTTATGTAGAGTAGTTTGCCAAGGCAGATGTTTATGTAGACGCTATTTTTGAGTGCGAAAGTTTTGCTTGTGATGGGAAATTTGATTTAAATATAAAAAAATCTTTGGTAAGTCCTGTTTAAGTCTTTATAAATTTCTAAGCTTGTTAATCTTATTTTCAGGTGTATTGAGAATTTATTCGTCGCTTTTTATATAGTTTGTAATGGGATATTTTATATAAACAAAATTAACTTGTGTAAGTCTTGTTTAGACCTTCTTGGATTTATAACTTTGTTCATCTTGTTTTCAGCAACATAGAGAATTTTTTTGTCGATTTTTAAATAGTCTAAGCATTAAATGATCTCTAACTAAACGCTTTATTACCCAAAAATGTAAGGGTCTCACTTTTACCTCTTCGTGTTCAATGACTCTCTTTTGAGTGCGCTTGTCGCAATACCGACGATTTAACTTTCAATAAATCTCCTGCTTTTGCCTGCCACCTATCGAATTACAGTCTTTCCAGCTTTTAATTCAGAAGTTAAGGTCGCATCTGAAGAAGGTGCTCGTCTCTAGTTAGTTCGGTATATGGAGGATATTTTGTATTTATTTATGTCTTCTTGACCACTTAAGTTTATTCAATTTTGGGTGTTCAGATTTTTCTAGCATCTCTTTAGCAATAATGACTTGAATCCACATTTTATTGTATTAATTTTCTGGTAGTTGTGGCACACGCTTCACCAGCGAATGGCACTAGGCTCTATTCCCTGGTGAGGTGGAGCGATATGGAAGCGTTCATTTTGTTCCTCAGGTTTCCTAGTCAAAGAATTATGTACTTAGTAGGTAGCTGATTGTAGTGGGTCGCAGACACTGCCATCCCTTTGAAGGTACCCTCAGTGGGGAATATATATATACACACACACACATATATATATAGGGATATATATATATATATATATATATATATATATATATATATATATATATATATATATATATATATATATATATATATATATATATGGAGTTCCTCGTTGGGAGAGTCGGTAGAGTTGTCGGCTAGCACTCGCTAGGCCCGAGTTCGAGTCTCCGGCCGGCTAATGAAGAATTAGAGGAATTTATTTCTGGTGATAGGAATTCATTTCTCGCTATAATTTGGTTCGGAATCCACAATAAGCTGTAGGTCCCGTTGCTAAGTAACCAATTGGTTCTTAGTCACGTAAAATAAGTCTAATCCTTCGGGCCAGCCCTAGGAGAGCTGTTAATCAGCTCAGTGGTCTGGTTAAACTAAGGTATACTTAACTTTATATATATGGAGAGAGACAGTTTGGTCTCTGAAATATAGCATTTATTTTCTACCTTTGGCTTTTTTATGGGCTCCTTATATTTGATGGAATTCTGTTTTAACAAAAAATTTCACAATCATGTATATATATATATATATATATATATATATATATATATATATATATATATATATATATATATATATATATATATATATAATTGCCAGGTGCTTGCAACATCAGTCTTCGCGTAGTGTCAAAAAGGAAAAGTGATGAAAGAATTTTAAATTAATATTTTAGGACAGTTAACGTTTTTGTACAAATATGTCATTTCAGGACACATATATTTGGAATAAGCGGCAAAAGATTTTGTATAACATGAAATGTTTTAGATGTATATCGTGAGGTTTTAATCTTTGTAAAAAGTTCTTTTGGTAATTTCAAAAGATAAGATTACACACGAAATAATGTTGGTATTGTGGGGTTAATTATTTTTACTTGATTTATTTTTTGTTCGGGTTTTTTAATTAACTGATAATTTTTGCAATTTCAGCATCGAAGCTTTCCTTTCGGGAAATAATACGTTTGCTCTTTTTCCTCAGCAGTGCTTCGTAAGACTTCTTAGGCGAATATCGAAAAACTATTGGGAGGCCGTCAGTGATTTTCAAATACTATTATTAAAGCCTCAGTGATTTTCATGCGGTAGCTTGGTACCAGCACTTTCTTTTCTAATGATAGTGTAATTAATATTTCGAGTTTAAAATGGTGTTTTCAAAATGTTGTTGTGACTTTCGAAGCGAAATCATTTAAAGGTGAAAATGAGAAAACATTATTTTGCGGAAATAAGAATATTTAGATATTAATGTCAGTAACCGTAAAAAGTGGTATAACGTTTTGTAAAAGGTTTGGATGCCAAACAGGAGCTAAGCGTCTTTTACAGAGAATAAATCAGCATTTTTTTTTTTTGCCTAATGATTCAAGCAGTGTTACACAGCTCGATGTTAGGCCGAGATTTTTTTTAATATATCAAGTTACGAAGAGGGTTAGTGACAGAAAAACCACGCCTCTTAACCAGGATTTGATATCTTTTGCCATTCTCGGTGCGTACAAATGAGAACTCTTTGTTGCTAGTATTCCATTTGTCAATGTTGGATCTTGAGGGCCTTCGCTAATACTTATGATATTTATATAGTTAGGATCCTTCATGTGCAAAACACAATTACACGGTGTTTATTGTGTACTTCTAAACTACAAGTACAGTTGTTACTGTCGTTGTTGCATTATTTGAACCTGCTGTTCGAAGATGCGATACCTGTAAATAAAAAAAGAATTTAACTATTTTTGTTACCATAATACAGGATATACGTAAAATCAAAAATAACTTTGGAATATGTGTTCTGTCTTAAATTACCTGCTTATGAAAAATATGGGTGATACACAACATTCAAAGAAGCGTATTAAAAAAAAAAACATTATTCACTGATAACCGCACATGCATAAGCATTTCCTGCGTAAGCGTACCTTTGATGTGACACTGTATATAAAAAAATATGGGTGATGCACGCACATTCAAACAAGCGCATTAGAAAACAACCACTATTCAGTGACAACCTTAGGAATATCAGCATTTCCAGCGTAAGCGCATCTCTGATATGACGCGGCTGAATCTTTCATATGCGCGCCGAACAGTTACCTCTTGACAAATTGGGTGGCAATCCCGTACCTGAGAGACACACCAGCGGCTGCCAGCGGACGGAAGTGGGCCTTGTTGATTGCCAGATTGCCTGGTTTGCATTCTGCTTGCGCTCTCCTCGGCAGACACGGGCAGCATATGCTTCGTTTGTCACTGGGTAAATCGCCGCACCTGCCTGGATTTTGAGGGGGTCCGAGTGGTTGTGTTCTCTTCGTTAAATCTAGTTCGCAGATGGTAATGGTTTCTCCTCTCTCTCTCTCTCTCTCTCTCTCTCTCTCTCTCTCTCTACTCTCTCTCTCTCTCTCTATACTAATATATATGTGTATATATTTATATATACACACACACACACACACACACACACACACACACACACACACACACACACATATATATATATATATATATATATATATATATATATATATATATATATATATATATATATTTATATATATATATACTTAGAGAGAGAGAGAGAGAGAGAGAGAGAGAGAGAGAGAGAGCCTGCAGATGCTGTCAACTTTCCGGTTCTGGTCATGCCCTTATGGGATGAGGTTGCCATCCCCATGCCCTTTTCCACCCAGGCTGCGACCTACCGCAGGGTCACAACAGCTTCCAGAAACTGGGCCCACATACCCTTGTCATCCCCAGAGAGAGAGAGAGAGAGAGAGAGAGAGAGAGAGAGAGAGAGAGAGAGAAAGTCACCTCAGCAAGAGACAATCTTATCCATATCCTGTCCCGGCTCCTCTTCATAGAACAGGTGTGTGTGTGTGATGTGTGTGTGTGCACGCGCATATAAAAAGAGTATAATACTGTAACACACAAGCTACGAGTATATCATTCCTCATGTGAAGTCGGTGGAAGAATTGGCCTCTGAAATAAGGGCCCGGTCGTTGTTGTGGCTTCCTTCCGGTGAAGTAAATTTAAGAGATGAGACCACGGCAAAGCAATTCCCTACTGTATTTTTACGCTCTATTTGCTCTATCTTGTAGGTCATGAATGAAATAGTCTCTACTTTTAACGCCTTTAAGAATGTACCACTTCTCGTTCTGGAGTTTTTAATTTTTAATTTTTAGTTTGCAACGCTAGTCTTCCCATCGTTTCTGTCTAAAGCTTTAAAACAATTTGTCCCATCTCCCTATAAAAATACCTAAAATTTTTAATGCTTCAGGTTTTGCAAAATAATACTTGTTATCTTTCACAATTTTCTTACTCATGCCTTGCCCTCAGTCTCTATTAAAACTCATCTCAAATATTATCATTTGAACGTCGGGTTTCAGTAGATTTTCTTCATTTTTTTTTTTTTTATACTCTAGGTTATGTAGTTTGACATACACGTGCAATTGGAGCACTCTTCGCCTTCATTTATGCTAATTCCTGTCTCGCTGGTATCCGAACCTTTCTTCATTCGTTGTCAAGTTTCTGTTGCGAGAAATATGAGATTTCTGTTGTTTAATCATTCGAGATCACGGACACTTTGGCATCTTTAAGTAAATGGTAGTTACTTATAGTGAAATGTTCGTTTGAATAATTTTTTCCTACCCAGCAAACTGTGTTGCTATTATCATTCCATTTTAAACCCTTAACTTCCGAGTGGTCCACCACTGGGACTACATGTAACCAAGGTTTGAGTGTCAGGTGGTTCATGGCTCAAATAGAAGTGTCTGTTGAATCTCGCCTCTGTTCGTCATTAATATCAATTTTGGTCTTCAGGTTTACAAGAAATGGAATTATGGGAGATGTATTTCTCTTCAGGTGAATGAAATTAAATCAGATTTGAAATATATGTATAGATTTGATTTTAGCAAGAATGTACGCATCAAAACTATAAAAAAAAAGAAATGCAAAATACTAGCAGTAAACTTTTTTTATAAATTCAAAAATAATAATATGAAAATGTAAGTTCCTCTTACAGTGTGCCTTTGTTATAGAAGTTTGTATTACATTTGAATCTTTCTTATATAAAGCAGAATCGTCTTAAATTACCTTGATAATTATCTGCAACGTCCCATTACATCTTCCCCGCCATCTGTTTCGCTACTTGACACAGAGGCTATTCAGTATCTCCACAGCTTCCTGTCATCAGTAGGATCTGGAGAGAGGTCATGACCTTATATATTTATGGCCAGAACTGTTGACACCTTCATTTCAGCTGTTTAGGATGGACTACACTTTACGTACGGTTGGTGTTGCTGTATATGAGAAGAAAACATCTTCGTAGTATTGTATAGTTCATGTGTATCGCTTGGGATGTATTGTTAGATTTACGCATGCCTACGCGGGCATAGAGAATTGTTTTCTTATGAGAAGAAAACATTTCCCTATTATTATACATTTCTTGTGAATCTCTTGGGGTATAATGTTACATCTGCAATTGTCTAGTACACGGACGTATGTTATTGTTTTCCCATGAGAAGAAAGCATCCCCATACTGTGATACAGTTCTTGTGAATCACTTGGGGCATAATTTTAAATCTGCAAGTGCCTAGTACAAGCGCGTATGTTATTGTTTTCCTACAAGAAGAAAGCATTTCCATACTGTGATACAGTTCTCGCGAATCACTGGGACGTAATCTTAAACTTAAATATGCCTGCACTCGCATACACAATTGTTTTCCTTTATTCTTTCGTACGTCTCCATTCGCCGAGATGCGTCTGACACGCTCCTCATTATCCTGCATTTTCTCGGCGAACACACGACCCCCCCATCAATTTCCTCGTGATCCCACCGCCAATTCTTGTGGGGAAGCCATCATGGAAATCCATTTCGCCCGATCGATCGCAGCGGAGAGAGAGAGAGAGAGGCTCATTGCAGCAACCAGCAGCAGCTGTTCCTGGGTCCTGTGTTCCTCCTCCGGCGGCACAGCGCCCGGCACGTCGTCCGTCCGTCCGTCCGTCCGTCCGGTGTTTGTTTGTCACTCTTCTTCTTCCCTTCACGGCGTTCCGAGAAGTGGAGGATTGTCAGGTGGAAAGGCAGCGTAGGTTTTTTTGTTGTTGTTGAGAACTGGAAAGGGGCGTGGGGTCAAGATTCATGAATAGTTTCCTTAATCCTCTTTCTCAGGTGGAAAAGGAGTGCAGGTATTTTTTTTTTTTTTTTTTTGAGAGAGAGCCTTGGGAAGGTGTGGGACCCAAAATTCATGTATAGTCTTTCTCAGGTGAAAAAGGAGTGCAGGTTTTTTTTTTTTTTTTTTTTTTTTGAGAACCTGGGAAAAAAAAAGTATACCTTAGTTTAACCAGACCACTGAGCTAATTAACAGCTCTCCTAGGGCTGGCCCGAAGGATTAGACTTATTTTACGGGGCTAAGAACCAATTGGTTACCTAGCAACGGGACCTACAGGTTATTGTGGAATCCGAACCACATTATAGGGAGAAATGAATTTCTAACACCAGAAATAAATTCCTCTTATTCTTCATTGGCCGGTCGGAGATTCGAACTCGCGGCCAACAGAGTGCTAGCTGAGAACGGAACCCCCCACCCAACGAGGAACTGAGAACCTGGGGAAGATGTGGGACCCAAGATTCATGTATAGTTTCCTTAATTCTCTTTCTCAGGTGGAAAAGGAGTGCAGATTTTTTTTTATATAATTGGGAAGGGGAGTTTGGTCAAGATTTACCTGTAGTTTCCTTAATCCACTTTCTCAGGTGGAAAAGGAATGTAGGTTTTTTTGAGAACCTGGAAAGGGCCGTGGGTAAATATTTACAAATAGTTACCTTAGTCCTCTTTCTCAGGTGGAAAAGGAATGTAGGTTTTTTTTGAGAAACTGTAAAGGGCCGTGGGTAAATATTTATATATAGTTTCCTTAATCCTCATTCTCAAGTGGAATAGGAGTTTTTTTTTTTTTTTTTTTTTTTGAGAACTTGGGGAAGGTGTGGCACCCAAGATTCATGTATAGTTTCCTTAATTCTCTTTCGCATTTCTGTTGACATGAAGACTTTCCATTATGCCCACTGCCGCAGGCACCAGGCTGCTAATGTTTGTTTCAAGTTTAAATAAAGCAATTATTTTGATACAAGGTAGGAATATCTATCCTTCGATCTGCCCTCCTATTTTATCGGGGCGTGGGACCGGCACGACTTTCGGAGCTCCTTTTATGAAGGATCTCTCTCATGCCTTTAATAAGTCCTTAAATTCTCCTAAATCTCTTGAACCGAGCTTTAGACCGGTTTAGTGCATAAAGTCTTATGGCAAGATAGTCAAAATCTTCTATTTAATATTTTTCTGTTTTGTTTTTGAGTGCATGAACTCTTATGGTAGTTTTATCTAATTCATCCATTTGTATTTTTCATTTCTGAATATTTAAATTCTCATGGCTGGGTTAATAAATTCTTCCACGGGAGTTTGTCCTTTTTATTATTTGATTGCACAAAAATTTCCGGCAGGATTATGTAATTCTAATATTTTTTTTAAGTTTTGAATGTACCAACGCTAGGCTGAGTTAGGAAATTGATTTTCTGCATGTCCTTTTTCTTTATGCAACAAAGCATCCTTTCCTTCCAAATTATTTAGCAGAACATCTTTTACTTCCAAATTCTTTATTTAGCATAACATCCTTTACTTCCAAATTATTAAGCAAAACACCCTTTACTTCTAAATTCCTTATTTAGCAAAACATCCTTTACTTCCAAATTCTTAATTTAGCAAAACATCCTTTCCTTCCAAATTATTAAGCAAAACACCCTTTACTTCCAAATTCTTCATTTAGCAAAACATCCTTTCCTTCCAAATTATTAAGCAAAACACCCTTTACTTCCAAATTCTTTATTCAGCAAAACATCCTTTCCTTCCAAGACGGGAACCGAACCTCTTCATTTTCTCGTTGGGAGGGAAGCAAGAGCGATCACATTGACAATTTGGGGTGTAAGAAAACATGAGCGAGGGATTTAACTTGTTTGAGGTAGGTAAAGAGAGA
Organism: Macrobrachium rosenbergii; assembly: GCF_040412425.1. Taxonomy (NCBI): domain Eukaryota; kingdom Metazoa; phylum Arthropoda; class Malacostraca; order Decapoda; family Palaemonidae; genus Macrobrachium; species Macrobrachium rosenbergii. Next base: position 34,550,489 of record NC_089762.1, on the reverse strand, counting down.
GAGAGAGAGAGAGAGAGAGAGAGAGAGAGAGAGAGAGAGAGAGAGAGAGATGTAGCAAGCGCGATTTTTGCCATGGAAATCAATGAGGAATATGTTGCGCTAAGACAAGCACACGGCCAACCGAGAGAGAGAGAGAGAGAGAGAGAGAGAGAGAGAGAGAGAGAGAGAGAGAGATGGGAAGGGCAGGGCGTACTGGGTGGGGTAGGGAGGAGAGGGAGATGATGGAGGATGTGGCAAGAGGGAGAGGAGGAGGAGGGAGAGTAAGGGTGGGTGGGTGGAGGAGGAGGAGGAGGAGGTTGAGTGTTAAAGATCGGGTTCTCGCGAGTCAAGGCTGATTTATCTTAGTCCGAAAGATACTTTTAGTCCACGCGTCGCTTTCTTTGGAAAGAATAGGCGTTCATTGAGGTTAACTCAAAGAAATTTTTCCTTCCAGTTGGCTTTTTGTGAATTCTGTACTTCGTAATTTTTTTTCCTTTGAAATAGAAAGGAAACAAAAAAGCAAAGAACAAATGGAAGTTCATTTCAATGTAACACTTATGTACGAGGCGTGTTGCGGATGTCATTGAGGGAGATTTATGCCACATCTCCCTAAGCCCGGTTAACCGTTCCTGCCACCAAACTTATTATTATTATTATTATTATTATTATTATTATTATTATTATTATTATTATTATTATTACTGCTACTACTAAAAAATACTCATAGTACCATGTCTTGACATGGAGACACAAATCCAAAGTTATTATTATTATTATTATTATTATTATTATTATTATTATTATTATTATTATTATTATTATTATTATTATGAAGGTGCCTCTTCGAGTTTATTATCTAAAATTCCCCTATGCAAAGATAATCTTTGAAGTCTTAATACCATATTTTGTCGAAATTAGCACTTTAGTAAATATTTTTTATTTATTCCTGTTATTAATGAGCTTTCGAAAACTATCATAAAATGTTATATCTTTTTTTGAAAGGACATTTATTTATATAAAGTTAATAGGGTCACACTACATGTAATATTGGAGAGTATTGCTAATTTTTTTTTTTAGTTTTAATATAATTCTTCAGTTTACCCATACCGTCAAAAATGATGAGGGAATCTAAAAGAAATGGAGACGCAAGTTTCAACCTCAGAGACGTTACGTACCTTCCGAAACTCGGTCCAAGGCAACTTCATTTTGCACACTTGTGAATACAGGTCGATCTATATAAGTAAGACAATTGTGGCAGACTTTTCTTTTCTTATCTTATTTATTTATTTTTTGGGGGGTTCGAAATATTAATTATTAAGATGTGTATTATTTTACTTATGCTGTTTTCAGTACTGTTTATGTTATGCATATTATTAGTTCACATTTTGCCTAACTTTGTTAATTAAAGTAAAATTTTTTCTCCGTCATTTACAACACAGTTACATGGAGTTTTCTCCAGTTAAAAATTAAACTCATTGAAAAATATAGTATAATGATATTTAAGTTTAGATCACAAATAGAAACCAATGTGAATTTATATATAAATATATACATATATATGTATATATATGTGTGTGTGTGTGTGTGTGTGTGTGTATTTTTAGACTCACATACATCCGAATGGTTGCGTAAGCAACAAGGCAGAGTTTCATTTGTTTTAAACTTCCGTTGTCAGTGAGGTAAGTGATTAAAACTTTGGATAAAGGAATTGAAGAGAAAGAAGTGGAAAAGATTAATCTTAGTTGTACACGCGCTTTTCTGTGTATGTGTGTATGTATGTGCGTGTGTATGTGTGTGTGTGTGAAAGTGCAGTTGTCAGTTGAGGGCAGCAGTTTCTTGCAGCTATTGATCGTACCCTGTGCCTGCCTGGGAGGGCAGGGTGCCTGCCTGCCTGCCTGCCTGCCTCCTCCCATGCAGGCTGGGTCCATCCGGGCCTCTCTCTCTCTCTCTCTCTCTCTCTCTCTCTCTCTCTCTCTCTCTCTCTCGTGTGTGCGTGTTTCTCCAGTTCGCTGTTTTCCATTGCTTTTCACCCGGGAGGGCTCATTAAGTACAACCCCTCCCCTACCCCTCCCACCATCTTGGGACTCTCCCCCTCTCTCCCCCTCCCAGCCTCTCCTTATGAAGACACTCCTCCTCCTCCTCCTCCTCTTCCTCCTCCTCCTCTTCGGCTTTCAGCTACGTCGCTGAAGTTTGTGAGGTTTCGTGATGCTTAATGATCGCGATGATGATGGTGAAGGTAACGCCGATAATGATAACAATGATACTATTGCGAGGGAATCGGGTTGTGTATGGTTAGGGGATGGTGCCAATCGGCGTGTCTCCTTCCAAGATGATGATGATGATGACGATGATTTTGATGATGATGATGATGATGAGAAGAGGTGGAGGAGGAGGAGGAGGAGGAGGAGGAGGTGGAGGAGGTGGTGATGTAGGATCTATGAAGATGAATAGTCGAGTTCAATGAAGCGAAAAAGTGTAATGTCGAGATGGTGTTTACCGGGCGATATGTGTGTGCGTGTGTGTGTGTGTGAGCGTGCGTGTGTATGTGCGTGCGCGCGCGCGTGTGTGTATGTACGTACGTATGTGTGTCTTAAAGTTGCCTGCCAGCCATTCGGCCCCGTCTGAAGATGTGCGACCGGCACGAGGGAGCTTTGCCGTGACTGCTTGGCTGCTTGCTACCTTCTTTATGATCCTCTCTCTCTCTCTCTCTCTCTCTCTCTCTCTCTCTCTCTCTCTCTCTCTCTCTCTCTTTTCATTTCCCTCTTGACGCACATTTTGGTCCCTGTCAGGCACACTCGCTGTAACGTGCCTTATTGCATTTTTCTTTTTTAAGGTCAACGAGATGATGTTATTGGTCATATATGCTTTCTTCAATCGCGTTGTTGTTCCACTTTTATTTTCCTCTTCTTATCATTTCTTCTCCCTTTTGTCCCCGTTATCATCATCATCATCATCATCATCATCATAGTCTTTTCTCCCAGTCCCTGCTTCTTCTTCTTCTTCTTCTTTTGGCGCTCTTATTATTATTTTCTTTCCCCCTTTGTCCCCGTTCATCATCATCATCTTTTCTCCCCTGTCCCTGCCTCGGCTTCTTCCTCTTATTCTTCTTCTCCTGCCGCTCTTATTCTTATTTTCTTTCCCATTTTGCCGCCTTCTTCTTCACCTTCGTCTTTTCTCCCTGTTCCTGCGTCTTCTGCTTCTTCTTCTTCTGCCGCTCTTATTATTATTTTCTTTTCCCTTTGGTCCTCGTTCATCATCATCGTCTTTTCTCCCTGTCTCTGCTTCTTCTGTTTCTTTTTTTTTGTCGTCTTCTTCTGCCGCTCTTATTATTTTCTTCCGTTCGTCGTGATCATCATCATCTTTTCTCCTTGTCCCTGCCTCTGTATCTTCTGCTGCTTCTTCTTCTTCTGCTCCTCCTGCCGAACTACAAACCACCCAAGGAAGAAGGAGGAGGGGGAGGGGGAGGGGAGATGGGGGCAGGGGGTTAGGGGAAGGGGTCATCCTTTACTCTCGGCGTTGGCGGTGCACGAAAGAGTTCTTTCGCCGTCACGCGTACTTCACGCATTCGTCTGCGTTCATGTACCCAAAATATCCCCTCCCTATCCCACCTCCTCCCCCCAAGCCTTTCATCGCCCACCCTGCGGCCGGTGGAATGGGCGTTCCCGCATCCCCACCCCTATTTTTTTTTTCCAAAGGAGCTTCTCTATGAGATGTTTGCGACGGTCACTCTTCCGCGAATGTTTGCTTTGAGTCTTTTTACGTATTCTTATTTAAGTAACGTTACTTTTAAGAGTGATACTTTTTAAGTAACGTTACCGATAAGAGTGTGATTTAAGTAATGTTACTTATAAGAGTGGTACTTAGGTAACGTTACTTATAAGAGTGTTACTTCTGTAACGTTACTTGTAGGAATGTTATTTAAGTAATGTTACTTATAAGAGTGTTATTTAAGTAACGTTACTTATAAGAGTGCTACTTCTGCAACGTTACTTGTAGGAATGTTATTTAAGTAATGGTACTTATAAGAGTGTTTTAAGTAACGTTACTTATAAGAATGTTACTTCTGTAACGTTACTTGTAGGAATGTTATTTCAGTAACTTTACTTATAAGAGTGTTATTTAAGTAACGTTACTTATAAGAGTGTTTTTTAAGTAACGTTACTTGTAGGAATGTTAAGTAACGTTACTTATAAGAGTATTATTTAAGTAACGTTACTTATAAGAGTGTTTTTTGAGTAACGTTACTTGTAAGAATGTTATGTAAGTAACGTTTCTTATAAGGGTGTTATCTAAGTAACGTTACTTATAAGAGTGTTATCTAAGTAACGTTCCTTAGAAGAGTGTTACTTAAGTAACGTTACTCATAAGAATGAAATGTAAGTAATTTTACTTATAAGAATGTTGTTTAAGTAACGTTTCTTAAAAGTGTTATTTAAGTAACGTTACTTATAAGAATCTTACTTTTTAAGTAAAAGTCTTATCTACTTGTACCATGAAATGATAGTTCTCTAGGTGCCTCAACGTGCCAGCTCGTCAATTTGTATATTGATGCTGAACAGCTTGCAATTTGCTCTCTTGTTCATTCGTCATGTTGAAGGGCACTAATGACCTTGAATTTTATACTACCTGTAAAGACGGTGACTCAGTGAATACCTTCCGTAACTGAACAGATACTGCCCAGTGGCTATCTGCCGTAACTGTGAAGGCAAGGTTAATCTTTAACTATAAAAGCAAGGTAAATCTTCAGCAGCTATAAAGGAAAGCCTCCGTAAGTGCACGGACAAGGCACATCTCTACTTACTATAAAGACAATACCTACCGTCTATAAATATAAAATGTATAAAAGACAGTTTGTATTTTAATGAAGATTTCATAAATAATTACTCCAGTAACAAAGTGACGAATATTTGCATAATAATTATAATAATGAACCTTGCTGAGTTTGCTTTCTAGATATCCATTTTCTTATTCTTACGCAGTATATATTTATAGTAATAGCAATAGCGAGAACATATTTCCGTTTATTGCGAAAAGAAATAAATAGTGTAAAGGCTACATCGTTACATTTCAAGTCAAGATCGCAATTTCATTGTGTAGAAGGTAGGGACGGGATCATTGTCAAACTCGGAGTTCATTTTTGGAGGTCCTCCTATCACCTCTCATTCGATCTGTTAAGGTGGCCCCCTTTTTAAATGTTTATAGGATTCTTTAATAGATTTTTTCTGCGGTGTCATAGCCGAGGTCTTTAGATAAATACATCTTTAATTTATTGTTGAATAAATCGACATTGTCGTGGCTTAAAAAATTATTGTAGCTCATTGCGAGATGTAGAATTTATACAGTATTTTTGAGGTGCCGTAGCTGTGATTTTTACATAGATACGGCTTTGATTTATTCTTGAATATATCAATATTTTAACGGCTCAAAACTTATTGTAGTTTACTGGGAGAGGTAGATTTTATACTTTATTTTTGTGGTTCCATAGCTGCGATTTTTACAAAAGTACTTCTTTAATTTATTCTTGAATAAACCTTAATTTTTACGGCGTAAAATGTATTGTAGTTCGCTGCTGCATGTAGAATTTATACTGTTTTCTGAAATGTTATAGTTGCGATTTTTACACAAATACCTCTTTAATTTATTCTTGAATCAATCTCGAGGCGTATAATTCACTGTAGTTCATTGTAAAAGGTAGAAGTGAAATGGGTCGTTAGTCTCTTGGGGGGAAAGAGTGGATAAAAAGAATTTTTTTTCATTCGGAAGGTCTTAGTTTTTCATCTGGAGCAAGGCGCTTCGAGGTGTTTTCAGTCCATTAGAGGAGACTTTCCTCAGTTCATGGAAAACGTTGTTTTCTTCCTCTCGGCGAGGTCGTATTTTCAATCTGAAGGTCGTGCTTTTCAGTCCCCGTGTGAGGGTGGTGGGTATGTTTTTATCTTTTATTTTGGGGGGAGGGGATGGGATAGGAAGGAGTGAGGGTCGTACTGTAATTCCGTCTTTAGTCAAGCTGGTACTAATTATTAATAAACGGTCGTACTGTAATTCCTTAGTAAGTGAAGATGATACTTATTTTCAGTTGAGAAATGAAGGCGAGTTTAAATACCATGTCAACATACTGTGGTCGTATATTCAGGCCGTTGGGAAGTCAGTTGTCGTAATCATCGTTAAGATAATAGTCGTATTTCAATTTTCCGGATATAGTCGTACTTACGCATACTGAATAAATAATAGAAGAACTCGACTCGATTTGTTTTAAGGGGTCAAGGTCACAGCCCTTCCATTTTCGGCGCGGGCATCGAAAGGGCCCTCTTTGCCCTCCCGATAATGAGCAGAGAGTCGTATCATTACGCCGCAAGATGGCGCGTTGAGAGGTGGTATAATAGTACCACCGCGCACACCTCGCCAATCTGCGAGTACACCATGCGAGGAAATCAAATCACACACACACACACAACAGATAGACAGATAGCCGCTGTTGCTGTTGCTGTTGTTGTTGGGCAAGGCAATGCAAGGCAAGGCAAGGCTGCTAACCCCGTGCAGGGAATAATTATTGTCCTCGCTGGAAATAGCCACTAGCCACCTGGAGGAGAACTTGTTCACTTTAACGTGAATATCTTTAAAGGGGAAGCTGGAGTGTTTGGAGGGCAGTTTCAAAGAGGTGCTGCCCTCGATATGCCACAGAGCGGGTGATCTGCTTCAAGATCGTCGTCCGTCCGTTGCCCTTACTCCCTCTCTCACTCCCTCCCCCCCTCTCTCCCTCTCTCGGCCTTTTGTTTTACGTCTTGTTTGTTTTTTTGTTTTTTTTTTGAGTGGTGCGCTTACGCACTGTAGGGGATGATGTTTACTATTCATGTTATATATATATATATATATATATATATATATTTGTTTATATTTATGTTTATATATTTATATTTACATTTATATATACATATGTATATAGATATATATATTTATATATTTATTTATGTTTATATTTATATATAATATTATGTACTGTATATATGTACATTTATATGTATGTCTATATATATATATATATATATATATATATATATATATATATATATATATATATATATATATATATATATATATATATAGAATTTACTTGTCTGATATG
>NC_089762.1:34518390-34538390 GCF_040412425.1 Macrobrachium rosenbergii | reverse complement strand
ATTGCTACTACGACAACAACAGTCCCAGTTGAATTGAGGAGACTCGCTCGCACGGCTTAAGACTAAAGACCACCGGAAACACGTTGCTTTATTGTTCGTGTCCTGCAACCGACTGAAATGCCTTTGTCTCCTGTATGAATGAACTGCAAGTCTATTTTGGAGAGTTGCTGGAAAGACCTCTTTTGCGTCTTTTGAAATGGGCGAAGTAATAGAGAAACATAACGCGGCAATCCTTGCTTAATATAGATAGCGAAGGGGTGGGACGGGAAGTGTCATTTGATGGAGAGCAATCGATGGGAGTGAGAACGGTGGTAGAGATCTCCCTCGGAAAAGGTTTTGCGGATCTGAACTATGTTATGAAACACTTGCGGGTAAGAGGTTCGAGTGTGTAAAGGGAAGGGTAAATCTGGCGTTTATGAATCTATGAAAGGGGCAAAGGCGCGATTTATGGAGAGTGGTGTAGACGGAGTCTTTCCCAGGTTGTGTGAGGATTTTCGGCATGAAATTGAAGTGTATAGGAGATTGTAGAGGGAAAGGGAATTTTGATTGTCATGGTCACGTGATGGACATTTTTTCTTCAAAGTTATTTTACCTGTCTGAATATACTCGAGAAAGATGGCTGCATATTTTTATTAAATAAGAAAGAGTAAAATCTCACTGTTACGTTGACGCTGGTATGAAAATTCATGACAAATTGATTCGAACGTTTTTTAGGTGACTGAGGCCAGTAATTGAGCAGAGGAGGTCAAGAGGGCAACACGACTTTGCGGAAGCAATGAGGGAAAAAATAGAATGATGACATTATTGATTTTTTATTTCCATTTTTCTTCCGATTTACAAAATAGATGTGACATGAACGGAAAGGAAAAAGATGTGAGGTTTTTATTATACCTGTGTCAAATAATAAGTAATTATACCTGTGTCAAAATAAGTAATGAGAGGGTTCGTATAGGTCTCGCAATAAGTTGGGGTTTTGGTAACTGGTGACGTAACCCAGGTAAGGAGGAGTATATTGGAATGTATATTTTATTGGTGGGGATTAGAGTCCTAAAAGATACCGAAGTGGCGTGGTGTGATAGAAATAGACATCCATGTATATGAGGGGATATCAGCGAGCAGTTAATCTGTCTGTATGAACGAATGATCATTAACAGCTCTCTCTCTCTCTCTCTCTCTCTCTCTCTCTCTCTCTCTCTCTCTCTCTCTCTCTCTCCTTTAATTACACCAACTCGAGAAACAGGTTAAATTCGGAGAAAAGGTTATTTACACTTGCGTGTGTGTATATATATATATATATATATATATATATATATATATATATATATATATATATATATATATATATATATATATATATATATATATGTGTGTGTGTGTGTGTGTTTATGTAAGTATGTACGTATATGTGTGTATTGCAAAAAGAGCCTTTTAAGTGATAAATCCATTTCTTTTATCGTTAATTTGACATGTGCGTTTATTCAGTGTTCAAACGCCACACCAGTCAGAGCATCATAGTTTGCCTTCAAATTACTGATCATATATCGATACCTTTTGCTTGCGAGAGAGAGAGAGAGAGAGAGAGAGAGAGAGAGAGAGAGAGAGAGAGAGAGAGAGAGAGAGAGGGAGGTTCGTGTGTGAATTGACTGAAAAAGAACCCTGCAATAAATTTGACCGACAGTCATGACGAGTCTCATTAAATACGGCGAAATAAATGAAACGAAAAGGTTGAACGCGATAAGATAATAAACGAACAGAATGGAAACATGTGTGTGCAAATATTCCCTGTCTGTTTCTGTCGTGGGGGCCACCAACCATACTGCTGCTGGTGGTGGTTCTTCTGCAGACATGATGACGCACACGAGAGAGAGAGAGAGAGAGAGAGAGTGGAGTGACCAGGACTTTATTAATAGACCCAGCTGATCAGCTCATTCCCCCATAATATTTGTTTAAAGAGAGATTATGCTGGTGTGAGCGATCAGGCTGCGTTCGGGGTAATTGTACTCGTATTTATCTGTTTGTTTATGTTTATTTCGTATGCAGTCGCGGATTGATGTAATGCGTTTGTTTAAAGCTTGCTCGGATTTGCAAAGGGGTAGGTAGGTAGGTAGGTAAGGGCGCCTTCTGTGATCGCTCGGGGAAAAGACACAGAAGAAGAAGAAGAAGAAGAAGAAGAATGAGAAGAAGAAGGAGAATATTGACACAAGTCTTTTTGCCGTCGGGTCACTCATCTTTCTGTTTGTGTTTGCGCTGCCATGTGTTTGTTTCGAATGCACAGACGCCGTTATGTGTTTGCTCAGGCCTCAGACGCCGAAACTTGTTAATAATATTCCAACGTGTCTGTTCGTGAGTAGGAGGAAGTGCAGGTATATAAATTGTCGCAATCATGGGAAGTGGCGGTGCCGCTTTTGATGTTTGGGGACGTGGTGGAAGGAGAGGGGGATGTATGTAACTTTCCTAGGGACACCAGGGATTGGGGAAGGCGAGAGAGAGAGAGAGAGAGAGAGAGAGAGAGAGAGAGAGAGAGAGAGAGAGAGAGATGGATGGGGCAAGAGCAACGTAATTGAGTCCGGTGTTTGATGTGGTAAGGCCACAACACAGGTGGAATTTATTAGTGCATTCGGCAGAGGGGGCTGAGCATAGTCGGTGAGTTTGTGAATGCCCTGCTGCCGGGACGGTAATGTGAATGCGATTTTTTTTTTTTTTTTTTTTTTTTTAGAGAGAGAGAGAAGAAGGAAAAAGACAAGAGAGAGAGAGAAATATACATTAGTTCAACCAGACAACTGAGCTGATTAACAGCTCTCCTAGGCTGGCTGAGAGAGAGAGAGAGAGAGAGAGAGAGAGAGAGAGAGAGAGAGAGAGAGAGAGAGAGAGAGAGAGAGAGGATAAAAAACATGGAAGGGGAAGTAGAGAACTAGAGAACGGAAAAAAGACAAGGAGAGAGAGAGAGAGAGAGAGAGAGAGAGAGAGAGAGAGAGAGAGAGAGAGAGGATAAAACAGGGAACGGGAGAAAGATAGAGAACAAAAGAACGGAAAAAGGACAAGGAAGAGAGAGAGAGAGAGAGAGGGTAAAAAACAGGGAAGGGGAAGTAGAGAACTAGAGAACGGAAAAAATACAAGGAGAGAGAGAGCGAGAGAGAGGGAGAGAGATAGAGAAAGAGAGAGGGAGGATAAAACAGGGAATGGGAGAAAGACAGAGAACAAAAGAACGGAGAAAAGGACAAGGAGAGAGAGAGAGAGAGAGAGAGAGAGAGAGAGAGAGAGAGAGAGAGAGAGAGAGAGCAATCTTCCGGAAATGCCAGGGTGTGTGGGTGTGGGTAAGAAACGAGATCAGAAGACAAGAACGAGAGAAATGAAATTCTGATCTCCTGAATGTCGGTTCGAATGCTGGGTCATGAGAGAGAGAGAGAGAGAGAGAGAGAGAGAGAGAGAGAGAGAGAGAGAGAGATATGTATCGGAGCACAGTACCCTTTATTTATTATTCATAATGGTAGACGTCGACCATGAAATTCAGGTATGGAACGCTCGGGAGAAATTGTGCGGGGACGAGGAACCTCACGTCCAATCGGATATTTACAAGTTTGCAAGTATGCACGTGCATGTTTGTCTGAGTGAAATAAATGCATAGGCTGTTTGTCGGAATGCCGTTTGTAAATGCTACGTGCATGCGTGCTGAATACAAATGTATGTGTTCACAGAAAAATGTAAGTACTTTCATATGTTTTTCTGTGTGAAATAGATGCATAGGTTGTTTGTCCGAATACCGTTTGTAAATGCTACATACATGTGTGGTGAATACAAATGTATGTGTTTGCAAACATATACATACATACGGGTTAGCTGTTTGACTGAGAAGCTTATCAACATCTCTAAATGGTAATGATTTTAATGCATAGGCTGTTTTCTCGTTTGTATGCTGAATACAAATGTATGTGTTCACACAGACATTCAAGTACATATATGCGTACACAGGGGATACCTGTTTGACTCATAAGTTGATGAGCCTTTCTACATACAAATTATTTTAATGCATATGCTGCTTGTCCAAATACTGTTTGTAAATGCTACACTCATGTATGCTGAATACAAATGTATATGTTCATACAAACATGTAAGTACATACATACATACATACATACATACATATATACATACAGGTTACTTGTATGGGTTCAACAGTTTATGAACATTGCTACATAAAAGGGATTTTAATGCATTGACTGTTTGTCCATAGACTGTTTGTAAATGCTGCCTTCATGTACGCTGAATACAAATGTGAGTGTTGACACAAACATGTAAGTACTTCTGTACATACATATGAGTTACTTGTATGACCCAGAATTTTATGAGCATTGCCACATACAAATTGTCGCAGTTTCAAGTTAGCTGCCCTTCCCATGTTGGTCTTCACAATGGAGAATCCTATTCGAACCGAGTTTTAATCTTAACATTTTAGATCCATTTCCCTGTGTTCACTCAATAATGTATCTCCGAACAAGAATAGGATTATTCTTCATACGTCACGTGTTTTGAGTGAGGAGAGCCGAGTGGAGATATTGATCGGCGAAGCCAGGAAGCTCAGCTGAAAGATCTTGGCAGTAACCGAAAATATTGCTCAAAACAAGCGGCGTGGTCGAGGAAGATGAATCGATTGCCGGTGTGCATAGAACGCGGAGGAGGAGGAGGAGGAGGAGGAGGAGGAGGAGGAGGAGCTCTCCGCTGGCTGAAGGAAGAACGGCTTTCTGTAACGGAACCGGGTTTCATAGTGTCACTGTTATTATTATTATTATTATTATTATTATTATTATTATTATTGATGTTGTTTTTGTTGTTGTTGTTCTTGTTCTTGTTTCCGTTGTCATGTAGCGTTATCATCGATAGACGCTGTTTTTGATTGCTGTTGTTTTCATCATGTAATATTTTTTTATATATAAAAAGGTGCCTAATGATAAATGTATATTCCCCATCACTTTGTCAGTTTTAGTTTGCACGACTAATTGACTATTTTTCGTAGGCTACTTTTGTCTTATCTGCCGTTAAAATCATTAACATCGCGATTATATCCTCTGGATTTCCTTAGTCATTTTAGCCTTACAGTTCTTGAAAAGCCCGTTTGTCACCACTGTTAGAAGTCCTTCAATACGTAAAACATTCCCGTTTGCCCCCTCCCCTCCCCCCATTTAAAAATATAAATAAACCTCATTTAATCGAATATACAACTTTTTTTTTTTTTTTTTTTTTTACGTGGTAGTACCACTGTTTTAATTGTAAGTGTTTATGCCCGGTGGAACTTCGGAATATTAATTCACCGATTAATAGCGAGCGACCATTGTATATTCCAAACGCCAGCGTGGATAGCGACGCAAATGAGCACGGGAGTAGAAATGGATACGAATTTTGCGTGATGAAGTGATTGGGAACGTAGTAATCTCTTGCTGGAGAAGAGTCTGATTCGTGAAATAGATTCCTGCGTTTTTGTTTGGGAAGTAGAGTGGATTGTTGGGCTTTATCTGAGAAGGAAAGCCGACTGTAGATATTTGTGGTAGGTGGTTGAATTGTGGATGTCTTATAAGGGTAAAGGATTGTGGGTATCTATGCAAGAGGAATAAATTATAGACAGGAGAATGGATTATGTGTAGGTTCTTGGGAAAGAACATGGATAATAGATTCCGTAGGTTAGCTAGATACTGGAAAGTGGATATTAATATGAGGTATTGGAAAGTGAATATTAATATGAGATACTGGAAAGCGGATATTAATGTAAGTAGAAAGAATTAAAAGAGAGAAGGGATTACCGTTAATATTATTAGTTATATTGAATATGGATGTTCGTTTGAAAAGGAAGTAGATTATGTTTATGCAGGAAAGGGTAAATGATACATCGTGGCCGGCGTCAATTCTGTTATGATGATGATGATGATACAGACTTAAAATTAATTTTGGATAGAATGAGTGAAGGTTTGGAGTGTAAACAAAGATTCCGAGCCGCACGAATTTGCATTTCAACCGGAGGGAGGATTTATTTTCGTGTGAAGAAGCATCGAAGGGAAAACGGACTGTGTAATAATAATACCCTTTCGAGAATTTGACTCGATGGAAAACGTTTTTGTGTGAAGCTATATTGTAAAATTTTTTTTGTTTTATAGCGAGAATCGTTTGTTTCTGATGTAGGGGATTGTTGCCGGATTGCGGAGTGGCAAGAATGGGTTATGGAGAGATCTGTGCTGTGCAGGGGCAAAAATTGCAATTCCCAATCCAGTTGAGACTACCGGCAGGGAGGAAAGGAAAAGAAAAGGTATATCTTAATATTCTTCTGTGTTTTAGGTAGAGTACAAGGTTTTCCTGTCTTTTATTTTATTTAGTTATATCTTCTTTTTCCCCTACCAGTCAAGGTGCGTAAAAGAAAGGTAAATTAGAAACGCATCACGTAATAGCCCGCTTCATTTCCTCGGATAAGGCAAATACGCAGATCATTCCTTAAGCATAGAAAACCTGAAAAAACGCCAAAAAAGAAAGTTTCCTGAAGGAAAAGCTTTCATTTTTTATGCGATCGCTGTGGCTGCATCGGTGAGTGTTGCTAGTCGAGGGTGAAAAGGGCAAGAAAGTTGACAAATTTACGGTAACGATGAGCAAGCAAGGCAGTTGTGCCGAGTGAGAAAGATTTGCCCTCGCGAGAGCGTAAGCAAAGGCAAGGACGGTAATTCTCCCCCTTGCTATTTATGACAGGTTATAAATATGGCATGGAAGGGCCTCCGACAGCCTCGGTTCTTATAGAGAGAGAGAGAGAGAGAAAGAGAGAGAGAGCGAAGGGCACTGTACAAATTTCAGAGCCAGATCGGCGGCGACGCGGCTCTGGGTAATTTGAAGAAACATTTGCAGTCCGAGGCTTATTATTGAGTGCGAGTTTGTTTGCGTGTGATATGATGTTCATGCGTGCGTGTGTACGTCGTTAGTGATGACATAATCAATATCGCGGTGGTTGGTGGTAGAGGGTCCTGAGTGTGGCGACGGCGGCGGCGGTGGTTCTTCGTCCTCCTCCTCCTCCTCCTGTTGGGGAAGATGGCGGCATCATGTACCCGCCAACCTGAGTTCCCGCCAAATCTACGTGTTGGGTCGTCTCCCAGTATAACACGGACCCTACACCACCTTACGGAGCCCGCGATAACAGCCTCTTTGAGTACTAACAATAAGAGCTGGGCGGACGCGTCACAAGTTGGCGGGGCCTTTGTGAGCGAGAACGAGAACGAGAGAGAAAGAGAAAGATGGAGGGAGGGAGGGAAAGAGAAAGAGGAGAAGAGGGAGAGCAGTTAGGGACTTCAGACGCCGTACCCAGGAGCGCCTTTCAGCCCTCCAGCGCTGCTCTAGAATCTGGACCCTAGACGCGGCAGCAGGCACTTGGGGGAAGGATGGGGAGCGGAGGACGGAGGATGTCGCCTTTTTGACTCTCCGTACTTCCAGGGTTTTATGGGCGCGTTTTTGCTCTCCGTGCACCAATCATTTTGAAGAACTCTCGAATTTTTGGGTGCGAGATTGTATCTAATTCATGGAACTTGTATTTGGTAATTTTGCGGAAGGATGAAAATGCTGCAACGAGCCGGGCGAGAAGGGAGGGAGGCCCTCCCATCCCTCGTACTACTCCTCCTCCTCCTCGACCTCCCTCCATCTTGCCCCTCCCGTACCACACCACCTCCTCCTCCTTCTCCAGGCCGGCCGGCGTCGTGACGCGTAGGGTACGAAGTTGTTATTGGGGCGTCCCCTGGAGGAAGAGAGCAGAAACAGCAGCGGTGGCCGCTTTAATTACGGAATACTTCTCAAATTTCCCTTCGCCTGATGGCTTTCTAAAAAAAAAAAAGGGTCATAGTCTACGAGGTACAATTTCCTTCGGGGCCATTGTTAAGTCGGACCCGAATTTGATTGGATGAGGGAGTTCTCCGTCGTCAGTTCCAATAAAGGGATCAGAATTTGCGAGAACTCAGAGATGGTAACATCGAACCCAAATTTGTAGTGCGCATGGTCCAGGCCGCCCCACTTATATGTTTTTTTTTTTCCTTCTCCTTTTTGCTAATTTGGGTAGACAGATGTCTGGGGAAATTTTCCGCCGGTGAGAGTTCTAGTGGGTGGTCACTTGGGTGGGTCATGGGAGGGCGGGGAATTCGGGAAGAGGGGGTTGAAGGATATTTTTAGGAGCCCTCTATGTCATTACGGATAACCTGACTAGGAACGGAAGAACTCTAGGCTGTGTAATTACTTGGTAACAAAGAAACTGCCTCTCGGAGTTAGAAGACGCGAGGTGCTTCGGGGATCGCAAGTAGTAATAACCTGCGTCTCGTGTTGCTTTGTAAAAGCATTTTGTGACTTTGACAAACTGCTATGCTTGACATGATAAAAAAAAAATAAAGCCCTTTGCATCCGCCTCTTATTCATAGCATTACAAATTGTCATGAGTCTCTCAGATTTTCCATCATTTAGATAATCCTCAGGAGTCGCGCAGCTCAACAATTTTATTTGTAACCCGAATCATTTTCCTGGTCAGATGGAATTCTCATTACTTTTGTTTTTACATAAAGCCACCGGAATCACGTGGAATAATTGCGTGGCTGACGCTGGGAGATCGTTTTTGTAAATTGGGCGAGAATAAAATCATATCCATGGTTAGAGGATTTGGCATTTCATTAGGCGATGGAACAATTCCGCTTTTATTTGTCGCGGATTTTGTTTCGCTTGTTAATTTTCCTGGAACTGGATGATGTTTACTTAGGAGAACTAATGCGGGAAGGTTGGAGTTCTCGGAAGCCGGGCTTTGGACTGCTCCTTGAGGTTTTATTTATGAACTTACATATATTACCTTGTAGCTTATGCTACATATCTGTCGCAGTCATCTGATTGTGCCTGTACCTCCATGAGCAAAGCCTCTTAGTGATTTTATGAATTTTAATATTAAGTACCTCGTATCTTTTTACACTACATTTGTACCAATAATCTAACTATAACTGCACCTCCAATAATCTAATTGTAACTGTACACTCATAAACAAAGCCGCTTGCCGATTTTATTTTCTGAGAGAGAGAGAGAGAGAGAATACATCAGAAAAGGAAGGGGTTCTCGTGAGCATTGACGAAGTGCCAATCACAGGACTCGGCTCCGGGGGTACAACGCGTGCGCTTCCACGGCCGTACCATTTGTACCCAAGGGCGTCACGATGCAGATCAAAATATGGTCGAGCCGGATTTCATACAGCCGATTTTTTTTTCCAGACTCATGATTGACCTCCGACCCCTTGTGCGCGCGTGAGGGTCATTCACCCTCCTCCTCCTCCTCCTCGTACTCCCTCCCTCCCTCCCTCCCTCCCTCCCTCCCTGGTACTCCTCTTCGTTAACTTTCCGTTGGTGTTCCCTCCTGCCTCCCTCCCTTGTATATCAAGAGGGAATGAGATGTATAAACTTCTAACATGTATTTAGAGACGGAGCGGAGTGGAGGGGGCAGTAGGAAGGGGGTGGGGAAGAATTTTTGAATTTCGCCGAACATTTTATACGGAGGAGAAGTGAAGCCTTGCTCTATAGAGCTGCAATTAACCAAAGTCTCGATTGAGAAGGGGAAGAAGTAGGTAGGGGAGAGGGGTAGGGGAAAGGGAGGGTTTGATTTGGAGGAAGAAGAGTAAGGGGTCTTTTAGGTTAAGCGTTGGGTGTGGAGATGTGGAGGCGGTCGGTGGTGGAGGTAGTGGTGGCGGTGGTGGTGGTGGAGATGGGAGGGGAGGGAGGGCGAAGTGGGTGGGGTGGGATGGGGTGGGAAAGGGGTGAAAGAGGAGAGGTCATACTTCAGGATGTGGGTGGAATAGAAGTTGCAGGCTTTCAGTCTCTTTGTTGGTAGATTGTAAAGTTCAGTTAAGCTTGTCAGGCGGCGGTATTGTATAATCGTGATGTTGTACTACACATCTTTTTTTTTCTCCCTCTCTCTGTCTCTCTCTCTCTGTTCGGTCCGTTCTTCTTTCTTTCTTTCTCTCTTTCTTTCTTCCCAGGCCTTTCCCGATGCATTTCTGTCTCCTTCTTTGTTGCTGTGAAGGCGATGCAAGTTTCAGCACTAGAAGCGTGATTAAGAACTGCATTTATCACGAGTTGAGGCCAGCACAAAGGAGTCTCATTAAAGCGAATTAAAATCCGAAGGATTTTCCCGTCACGGCATTTCCAAAGGCTATTGGCTTGGACCAACCCAGGTTGCACAACTGAGTCAGGTTTTATGATATGCAGTATATGTGTATAATTATATATATATATATATATATATATATATATATATATATATATATATATATATATGTATGTGTGTGTGTGTGTGTGTGTGTGTGTGTGTGTGTGTGTGTGCGTTTGTGTGTGTTTGTGTGTTTATCTATATTATGTGTATGTATGTGCGTGTGTGTGGAGGATGTTCTGATCATTTTTTTGATTGGGTGTGTATCTATATTATGTGTGTGTGTGTGCGTGTGTGTGTGGAGAATGTACTGGTCATCTTTTTGAAAGACACTTATATAATTGTAACAACCATAATGCCCTCTTAACTTCTCGTTTTTTTCACATGCCCGCACACACACACACACACTCACACACATACTTACATACATACACAATGAAGAACCAGTGAAAAGTACAGTAAACACCGATCATCGGAAGCGACACAGAGAAGACTCGGGAACAACGAGAAGAAAAAGGAAAGACGGCCTCTGTTACTTCTTGACCTTTGTGGGGCATCACTTATTCCTTATCCCCCGCTCGAGGCGGTGCACTTGTCGCTTGTCCTGTACAAAGGGCGTAAGAACACTCTCCCTCCACTCGGTGGGCATTTGCATATAATGCCCAAGTGGCCAGAATGAGGTAGTTTGTATGATACGTAGTATAATTCTTAAATCTTTAATAATCTCCTGGTACCACGTTGAACCCTCCCATCTTATTAGGGCTTAAGACTGGCTTGAGTTTATGAAACGATTACTCATGTTTACGTGTAACCATAGCAGGGTCAATTGTAAGCATTCTTCAGTACTAGTGGTACTGGCAAGATCAAATGGTATTTCTTAATATTAGATTTCAGAGGTTACTTTTGTTTATTGTATCGATTTGTTTTTCCAATTTTTTTTTTTTTGTGGGGTAAAACCGGCACTTATTTTTTTTTTTGGTAAAACCGGCACTTTTTTTTTTTTTTTTTTTTTTTTTATTAAGGCGGAAATTTGTAATTTAGGGAGAATGTGTGTGTAGAAAATGTACATCATATGGAGCCTCTTTCTGTAGGATACAACGATAACGCTGGATGATGAGTACAATTCTGCACTAAAAGGACAGATAGGTAGTTCGACTTTTTGTCCGAGGAGACCCTTACTCTTCAGCATATTTACTTGAGTGTTATTGAAAGCGGACTATGGATTTACAGTGCTTATACGCACTATTAGGCCATAGATTTTCGTGGCCACCATTATATTCACTCACGTAAACACTTCTTATAGATAAGTAGACCCCGTTGACAAGATTTTTGTTTAAGAAGCACGTACAGTATACTCAAACTTGCACAGTGAATATTCAAAATTGCACAGTGAATATTCAAAATTGCACAGTGAATAAAAACACTTGATTAATATCGATGAAAACTGGATATTCATTTGTCTTGCTGCACATTGTTTTTGAAACAAAGTAACATTTATTTATTGTAGTAAGCGCATGTTTACGTGAGTATCGCAGAACATTTATTTTGTTTAAAATGCACGTTTGCTCAAAATTGCACCGTGAAGGATAGACTACCATATCAGTATTTTGGAAAATTGACTCTTCGTCTGATCGCATACTTTCTAAACGCGGTAACGACATTTATTGAGTTTCTTGTGGACTCTGTATTTAATTTCCAGTAGAAAGACTGTGGCGGTGTGGGCATGGAGAGAATCGACGGAAGTGACCTTTCCGGCAACCGCATTACAGCAGGATTGAAGCGGCGTTGAGGGAAATGCCATCCGCGCTAAGTTTCCTTTCGCCTCTGGATTTTGTTGACTTTCTTCCTTCCGCTAATTTTTGGCTATCTTTAGTTTCATAAGGTGCAGAGGCCGTCCATTCTCACCCACCTTTCTTGTCGCAGAGTCCTTAGCGTATTGTCCCTTTACTTGTCATTTCAGAACTGAATTATTTCTCTCGGGCGTAAAGATAGGTTTCTTTTTTTTTTATTTTCTTTCAGCTAATGTGTTTCCCCTAACTTGTTATTTCAGAGTTGAATTATTTCTCTCGAGCGTAAAGATACGTTTCTTTTTTTTTATTTTCTTTCAACTAATGTGTTTCCCCTAACTTGTTATTCCAGAGTTGAATTATTTCTCTCGGGCTTAAAGATACGTTTCTTTTTTTTATTTTCTTTCAACTAATATGTGTCCTCTAACTTGTTATTCCAGAGTTGAATTATTTCTCTCGGGCGTAAAGATACGTTTCTTTTTTTTTTTTCCCTCAACTAATATGTGCCCCCAAACTTGTTGTTTCAGAGTTGAATTATTTCTCTCGGACGTCGAGATATGTTTCGGTTGTTTTTTCTTTTAACTAATATTGAAGCCGTCTGGGATTGATTTGCTGAATAAGAAATTATATACGGCTCCCGAAACCTTGTGCTCTAAGCTGAGATTTTAATCTGGAAGCAACTGTAGTGGTATTTCTAAGAAAAGATGCGTGTAATTTTTTATTAGCAAGAGGTTGCGTAAGAAATGATACAAGGCGTTCGAAGCCTTGTGCTCTGAAGTGAGCTTTTAGTATGGAAGCAACTGCACTGGTACTCTTAGGAAAAGATGCATAGTTTTTATTAACAAGACATTTTATTTTAATTTTAAATCTCGCTGGGGGATATAATTTTCCCTCCGTTTATCCTTCTGTCTGACCGTCAGTGACCCTGTCACGCTGACCTTGTCATTGCAACTCGAAAACTCAAGGACGGTGCCTGTAGGTGAAATCGTGGGCCGAAATACCGTAGATTCAGTAGACAACTTTAGACCTCTTTCATGACTGATGAATCCCCACCAGGTGAAACTAAGGTTAGGGACTGTGTGACCTTAATCCTGACCTTCATACTGAAAATTCGTATATCACAAACATGTTTTGTCTGGAGAAATTTGTCCCGGTTATTAAGACTCGCAGGAGGCCATAATAGTGTCTTCCTCAAAATTTCACTCGGAATCTCGACGGCGGTCATGGGAGATATTTATTGCTTTAACGATACTCTCAAAATGCTTGTGTGCAGGCAATTTGACACCTTTTCAGATTATTAGAATTTTTTTACTGCCTTTATAAAAATTATTTAAAAATAGTGGCAAAATTTTTCAGTAATGAAAAATTGGCATTATTATTATTATTATTATTATTATTATTATTATTATTATTATTATTATTATTATTATTATTATTATTTATGCAAAAGCAACCGGCCATTTCATGCCCATTTCAAACTCAGAGCTAAAGAAAAAAGAGGGAATGGTTCTTACTTGAAGAAATCTTAGGGCTGCCAAATTGCCTTGAATGAATGCGAGATGCGATGACGTAGCGATTGCCACAAGGCCGCCTCATGAGAAAGTGGAACTCCCACATTTGACAGCGATGCCGCCTTGTACTAGGGACGAATCTAGTGAAGGGTTAATTTGTAGGGTCTTTGACTGGAGGAATTGCCTTTGATTCAGTCTTGTCCAGAAGCATAAGCAAGGAAAAGGCATGAGAGCAGTCGTCTAGACAGGTCTGAATAATCTCAATATAAATAGCCGTACAAGTCAGAAGTAGTCTGAATCTCGAAATTTTGGCAGGAGAGAGATTCAGCCATATGACTTCAGAGTAGAGTAAGCAGACAACTAGTAGATAACAGTATTATTAGAAGCATTTATTAAGTTCTGGTACTCATTTCAGATATTCTTTTTAGACCGGAGTTGATAGACGGAGAAGACTCAACTTGAGATTGTCTTTGAACGGTAGTTGTTGTCTGGGAGGCGAAGTAAAGAGGTGTAGATGAGTGACTCATTTGGTAAAGTGTAAACTGGAGGTGTGATAGACTGCATAAAGCCATCTTTAAAATGAGGAAAACAGAAGAACTGGTCCACTAGAACCAAGGAGTTCTAGAAATGGAGAAGAAAGCGGATGTAACTTCATCCTCGTATAAATAAGTCAGTTAGACGAGAAGCCTATAATATGTTTACTAAAAGGGAAACGTTATACGAACAGAACAGTATACCAGATTATAGAACGACTGGGAGAACTCAGGAGCGAAGGTCACAAGGGCCTAGAGCTCTTTTCAAAGGCTGACGAAACATCGGTGAGCTGGAAATAAGATCTTCAGTAGACCTTGCGGAAGTCCTACTGCTTGGCTAAATTAATGTTTGCACAGTTCTTAGCCTTGCGCTAAAAATGTCTTCCATGGTCTTGGGTGCATATAGAAGGCTCCGTACACAGTGATAGTGGGGAATTATTAATGAAAATAAAATTGTGGCTGGAAAGTTGCTTTGCAGGATTTAGATCGGGACATTTCTTTGGATCGGACTGAACCAGTTCATGCTTCTCAGAACTTGTGTCTGGCCTGAAATTATCAGTTGGTCTAAAATATAGCCGGTGCCCAGGAGTTGGTTCATCCCAGACTTCTATAACGAATGGTATCGCTTAGATCTCTAAGCAAGCGAGATATATAAAAGTTGCCTTTTCCACAATTTTACGAGGCATTCAATCATAGTTACAGTCTTTTAAAGAATTTTACGCGAGAAGTATTTCGTTTTGCGTACACTACCAACGCGTAACGGTGGAAATTTGTTGTACCACAGGCTTGGATGTTTCTCTCTCTCTCTCTCTCTCTCTCTCTCTCTCTCTCTCTCTCTCTCTCTCTCTCTCTCTCTCTCTCTCTCTCTCTAGGATTGGCACTATTCGTGGCAAGATAAGAACCACTCTTGTTTGGATGAAGTATCTCTTTGTTCATTTTATCTTAGATAGTGGAAATGCTTACTCTTATTTTTCAACCCACCTTAATAACTTATTATCAGTTTGGGCTGTGTTAGCCCCTCTCTCTCTCTCTCTCTCTCTCTCTCTCTCTCTCTCTCGTGTCTTGTTTGTAATATGATGATAAATTAGTTTTTAGTCTAAAGTTTGTAATACTGAGAAACAAAATTAGGCAACAATAAATTGTTCAAGAAATAGATGTGGTAACAGATAAATTGGTTTATATATTCCAGTTACTTCACTATACATATCGAAGGAATCGTTTCTGCTTTTCAGTTTCCAATAATAATAATAATAATAATAATAATAATAATAATAATAATAATAATAATAATAATAATAATAACGCTTCTTACTTCAGTGTCAAAATCATACCATCATAGTCGTTACTTTTGTTGTTTTATTTGTAGTTCTTTAAAGTCTTATATATTATTATTATTATTACCTCGACAGTTTTTATCCTTAATGTTTATATACTTAACAAAATTTTACTGACATAAGCAAATCTTGGTACGCGCATAGTTTTTTTATTTTTTTAATTTTACTGGCATAAGCAAATCTTGGTAAGAGCATAGTTTTTTTTTTTTTGATGAACAGAGTTAATAAATTTTTGGTCCAATTATCTGGCCATAAAGCGTGCATGCAAGTAAAATCTTTTTTTAGAATGCATAGGTATTCCGTGATGGTACATCACAAGCCAATGTTATCAGTTACTTGAGACTTGAGCAGGTGATAGACATCAAAGTTGCCAGTTTTTCTCTTTGAACAACAGTAAGGAAATGTTACACACAGACTGAATGTGAAACTGAAACATTTCTTTGCCGTTTCCATTACGAAAGATGTACACTACTCTAGTCCCCACAAGAGCCCAGGTGACACTATCACTTATTATTCTTCCTGGGGTGGTGTGAAGACCAAGTCCAAACCATCTCAGTTTCTCTGTATTAATTATTTATTCTTCATGTGGAACCTCTGGAATATGTTATATTTTTTCCCCTCCATCCTGCCATCTGACTGAAGCTTTATTTTTAATAGATAAAATATTTTATTAATGTTTTTGTTATACCATGACTCATGCCCATATAGGAATAGAGATCGTAGCAGAGTAATGTTTAATCTAACTTTTTAATCTAATTTCAGTGTACTTGATTTCCGAATCTTGTTCAGTCTGTGTACCGTTTGATTTGTATTTCTTATTTAGTCCGTCATTAAATTCCAATTCAAGAGTATCTGTATTGAATATCATTGGGCCTAGATATAGGATTTGAGAGTCGACCTCACTGATCCTTTTTCCACATAGCGTTATTTCATCCTTTTGTGCCTATATACCCTTTCCTCATAAGTTTGGTCTTGTTAGATTTATCATAAGTCCTGTCACTGTGTGTATGATACATTCTATTATGCAAGATTTGTAGGGCTTTTGGTGTTTTGCAGATTAAGACGGTTTGCTGTTTTCAGTTTATCTTTAGTATTTGTGATACCTTAAGTCCCTTCACTATCTGTATGATGCGTTCTGTTGTGTATCTGTTGTGTAAGCTTTGCAGATTTCGTGGTTTTTCGCAGTTTAAGACTCTTTCTTAGTTCTTCTTTAGCAACCCCGTATGCCCAGGGCTGTGGAGCTTTTTTAAATTCTGTTTATCCATTAATGTGGCAGAATAAAATGGTCCCTGTCGTCGGCTTTTGGTTTTTAAGCCTCACCCCATCCATCATCCTGTTGCCAATGACTAATGGTGTACATTCTAAGCAAAGCCACAACTTTCTTTCGTATGTATCAGTATAGTTGTCAGTCCACAAGGCAGCAGAACTTTTTAGTCTTATGTATCTGTAAAGGTGTCAGTCCACAAGGCGGCAGAACTTTCAGTCTCATGTGTCTACAAAGGTGTGAGTCCACAAGGCAGTAGAACTTTTTAGTTTTATTTATCTACAAAGGTGTCAGTCCACAAGGCAGCAGGTGCTCGCATCTTGAGCACAAATCCAGATACTGTCAGCTTGGTCAGCTGGACTCGGTGCTCGCTAAAGGGTAGGGGCGAAACTCCTCTTACTTCATTCTAATGTACACCATATTCTTTGCAAGCTTGAATTTCAAGTCAAGTGCCCCTGTGGGCTTCTACCATACGAATAGGGTTCGTCTTATGAATAATAATAATAATAATAATAAT
The DNA here is from genome assembly GCF_040412425.1 of Macrobrachium rosenbergii. Classification (NCBI taxonomy): domain Eukaryota; kingdom Metazoa; phylum Arthropoda; class Malacostraca; order Decapoda; family Palaemonidae; genus Macrobrachium; species Macrobrachium rosenbergii. Next base: position 34,521,262 of record NC_089762.1, on the reverse strand, counting down.
AATAATAATAATAATAATAATAATAATAATAATAATAATATAATAATAATGAATGTTTTACTGTAACACACCAGAATTGCCCATGAATTTAAAGGACAATAGACGTCGAATTGATTCAGGAAAACCATACATTTTGGGTGAAGTATTATCATCTGAAATATATGGTTTCCCTGTGTTAATTTCATTCTTATAAGCCTTGGAATTAATGGCCTATGAACGCAGGAAAACCATAAATTTCGGTCGATACTGCTTCCCCAGAAATTCATGTTCGTTTATTTTCAGTTCTACGGCATCAGAACGTGCCTCTACACTCCATAGTATTTGTGTTTTAGTTTTGATAAAACTAACAATGCCTACCAAGAGCTTACTTCCTAAATACTTAATTTTTTTTTTTTTTTTTTTTTAGAAGTTTGGTACTACTGCTGAATTGTTTTTACATACCTGAGTACAGCACACACATATATATATATATATATATACACACATACATATACACATACATATATATATATATGTGTGTGTGTGTGTGTGTGTCTGTCTGTCTGTCTGTCTGTCTGTCTGTCTGTCTGTAAGCACGTACACAAACTTTCCCTTCACTCTTTATTCCTCCTTGGTACCAAATCCAGGTTGAGGGAGCGTTTGAAATTCTGGCAAGCGAGTAAAAAAATGTAATACATATGGCGGCGCTGGAGTGACTAGCTTCTTTTAAAGGACTTGTTTGATATTGTTCCAGATAAAAGAGAGAGAGAGAGAGAGAGAGAGAGAGAGAGAGAGAGAGAGAGAGAGGAGAGAAGGGGGAGTTACGACAATTTCGTTTACCAACATTGGATCGTTGTTGAGGGTTATTTTGGAGGATGGGAGGAGTGGGGGGGTGGTGGGGAATGGGCATTTGCATTTGAAGCCTCGGTCTAAAAGTTCCTCTGACCGATAATCTTTTTCTTTTCTCTTTCCATTTTTTTTAATCCACCTTTAGTGTTTCACCTTTACGATAGTAGGGTGTGTATAAGTGTACTGTGTTTTTGTTATGGTATTAATTCTAATGGAGTTGTGAGCCCATGTATCATAATGGTAACTGAGGTCGATACTCAGTAGATACCTGCATACTTATATAGATATAAGAATATATATATATATATATATATATATATATATATATATATATATATATATATATATATATATATATATATATATATATATATATATATAAATACACACACATATATATATATACATATATATACATAAATATATACATATATATATATATATATATATATATATATATATATATATATATATATATATATATATATATATATATATATATAATATTATGGCACTCCTACCTTAAGTGCTTCCTCCTATATGAGCCCCAATATAGAAAACTTTTAAAACATTAACCGCTTCATATACCTCACTAAAGGCGCCTTAGCAGTTAATTAACCCCTTATACATGCTTCGATACATTCTTCTATCTCGTACTCACTCTTACCAGTACTTCTTTTATGACAACTGTCCAACCTAGAATTTCCAGTACTTTCATGCCATCTGTACAACATTTTCTCGGTTTTCCTCTTCTCCTACTCCTCCTTCCTAACATTTATTAATTATATGCTGTTTTCATTTGTTTGTCCTCCGTTCTTTCCACATGACCAAGCCATCTCAAAAACTGATCATCCCTTCAACCACTCAAACCTTTTTTACCGCTTTTTTATCTCCTCATGTCTTGCTTTTTCAGTTCTTCTTAACCAACGTATTTCATATCAAAAGGATATGAATTAGTTACGAAATGTTCGTTCAACTTTTTTTTTTCTTTGAATACGTGAAGTTGAAATTTTTTTTTTATCTTTAAGAGATCGAGAGTTTCTTTTTCAGTTTAAACTATGAAAAGCCCAGGATAGTCCGGTGTATCTCATCTCTTCCTTCCCATATTGATTGGAAATATGTATTCGTGTATGTTAAGCAATACCGTTGTATTATGTGTGTTTTTTTTTTACGTATTTATTTATTTATATTTCATTACTTAAGGTTCTTTGCAGCGTGCCTTCGTCCCCTAGCTGCAACCCCTTTCGTTCATTTTACTGTAACTCCTTTCATATTCTTTTTCCGCCCTCTCCTAACAATTGATGCATAGTGCAACTGCGAGGTTTTCCTCCTGTTCCACCCTTCAAACCTTTTACTGTCAATTTCCGTTTCAGTGCTGGATGACCTCATGGGTCCCAGTGCTTGGCCTTTGGCTTAAATTCTATATTCAATTCAATTACCGAGAACGCGCGTGACCATTGCAGTATGAAGTGATATGCAAATATAAAGAAATGAATAAAGCTTTCACCGATGTTTTTTCTTCAGCTGACATCCTGAGGGACTTTTGGAAGGGGAGACTGACGAGCAGCACCCTTAATTATTTGACTCTTTTCATCGTATTTCTCAAAAAATTTATTCTTCTTTCAGTTCGCCATTTATATTTCCGTTTATCAAATAATTCTATGTAATCGTACAGATCATACTCACACAGAGTGTGTGTATGTGTGTATGTGCATTTATCTGGGGTCATCCTCAGTAATGAAAAGCATCCCATTCAGGACGTAATATTTAGGGTGGCCCTAGAGATATACACTATTCGCTCACATATTCACCCGCTGACTGCAATATGAAGGGCGAACTCGGGGTCTAAGAAAACTTTACATCTTCATTAACGACAGTCCTCAGTTTTCTCCACTGACCAGTCGACCGCAAAACACTGCTCACGATTTCAGCTTTGAAATAACTCATCTCCAGTCCTTTTAACTCTTATGTTGCCTCTCAAGAACAGTGTACAAAGTTCATCTCAGCATCTTCCATCGGTTGTCTGTCTTGCAAGTTCAGTATC
>NC_089762.1:34475890-34505890 GCF_040412425.1 Macrobrachium rosenbergii | reverse complement strand
AATTTTTCCCCACCTGTGTTTTTTTTTTTTCCGTGAGGAAAATACGGATGTTGGGGACTCGTGTAGTTACTGGTGCATGGGTGTGGCTCTTTGGAGGCGAATTGCAAGGTGAATACATATATAGGTTTTTCATTAATTGGTTTTATAAAGTATTACTTCAGATTGTTTGGTTTTCCATTAACAGATTTTATAAAGTATTACTTTAAGTGGTTTGGTTTTCCATTAATAAATTTTATTAATGTATAACTTAAAATGCATGTCTGGATATTGTCTGTTATGTATTTTTTTTCACATTTATGGAAAGACTGTTGAAACCATGCTTTCTGTTATTAATACATTACCTAAATAATGGCTGCAGATTTTATTAATCTGTTACTGAAAATGGTTATTTGGATATTTTCCGTTATATTATATCCAGATTTATGGAAAGACTGTTAAAACCATTCTCCCTTTTGTTAATACTTAGTGCATGAATATCAGATAATATTGACCAGAGGAATATGCATATGTATATATATACATATATATGTATGTGTATATATATATATATATATATATATATATATATATATATATATATACTGTATGTATGTGTATATATACTTAGGTGATATTGTTTAGAAATGTTCCGTTACATCCTATTAAAACCTGTGGAAAGACTACTCGAACCACGATACTTATTGAGTATTTTTATATTGATATTTTTGATTAGGCATGACTTCATTTTTATTGCGATTTTTCACAAGTCTTAGATCCAATGGACGGTTTTTGTTTGTGTAAGAATGATTTCACGAAGGGATAAACCCGAAGTGACTCTTTCTTGATTCGTTCAGAGCAGAAATCTTAAAGGTCTATGAGGCTTACTTGAATTGGCAGTGTGCCAATTGGCGGTCACTATTACGTCAAAAAGATAACTTTTTTCCAGTTAACCAATTTTGGAATCACAGAAGCCGAAGTTATGTTGTAGAGTTTGAAAATTTTGGAATCACAGAATCCGAGGTTATGTTGTAGTTTGAAATTTTGGAATCACAGAATGTTATGTAATGTTGTAGAGTAAAATTTTGGAATCACAGAATCCGATATTATGTTGTAGAGTTTGAAAATGTTTGAATCACATAATCCGAGGTTACGTTATAGAGTTTGAAATTTTGGAATCACAGAATCCGATGTTATGTTGTAGAGTTTGAAATTTTGGAGTCACAGAATCCGATGTTATGTAGTAGAGTTTGAAATTTTGGAATCACAGAATCCGATTTTATGTTGTAGAGTTTGAAATTTTGGAGTCACAGAATGTTATGTAATGTTGTAGAGTTTGAAATTTTGGAGTCAGAATCCGATTTTATGTTGTAGAGTTTGAAATTTTGGAATCATAGAATCCGATGTTATGTTGTAGAGTTTGAATTTTTTAATCATAGAATCCGATGTTATGTTCTAGAGGTTGAAATTTTGGAATCACAGAATCCGATGTTATGTTCTAGAGGTTGAAATTTTGGAATCACAGAATCCGATGTTGTGTTGTAGTTTGAAAAGTTTGGAATCACAGAATCGGATGTTATGTTGTAGAGTTTGAAATTTTGGAATCACAGTAGCTGATGTTACGTTGTAGAGTTTGAAATTTTGGAATTACAGAATCCGATGTTACGTTGTAGAGTTTCAAATTTTGGAATCATAGAATCCGATGTTATGTTGTAGAGTTTGAAATTATGGAATTACAGAATCCGATGTTATGCTGTAGAGTTTGAAATTTTGGAATTACAGAGTCCGATGTTATTTTGTAGTGTGAAATTTTGGAATTACAGAATCCGATGTTATGTTGTAGAGTTTGAAATTTTGGAATTACAGAATCCGATGTTATGTTGTAGAGTTTGAAATTTTGGAATTACATAATCCGATGTTATGTTGTAGAGTTTGAAATTTTGGAATTACTGATTCTGATGTTATGTTGTAGAGTTTGAAATTTTGGAATTACATAGTCCGATGTTATGTTGTAGAGTTTGAAATTTTGGAATTACAGAATCCGGTGTTATGTTGTAGAGTGTGAAATTTTGGAATTACAGAATCCGATTTTGTGTTGTAGAGTGTGAAATTTTGGAATCACAGAATCCGATGTTATGTTGTAGAGTTTGAAATTTTGGAATCACAGTAGCTGATGTTACGTTGTAGAGTTTGAAATTTTGGAATCACAGAATCCGATGTTACGTTGTAGAGTTTCAAATTTTGGAATCATAGAATCCGATGTTATGTTGTAGAGTTTGAAATTATGGAATTACAGAATCCGATGTTATGTTGTAGAGTTTGAAATTTTGGAATTACAGAGTCCGATGTTATTTTGTAGAGTGTGAAATTTTGGAATTACAGAATCCGATGTTATGTTGTAGAGTTTGAAATTTTGGAATTACATAGTCCGATGGTATGTTGTAGAGTTTGAAATTTTGGAATTACAGAATCCGATTTTATGTTGTAGAGTGTGAAATTTTGGAATTACAGAATCCGATTTTATGTTGTAGAGTTTGAAATTTTGGAATCATAGAATCCGATGTTACGTTGTAGAGTTTGAAATTTTGGAATCACAGAATCCGATGTAATGTTGTAGAGTCTGAATATCTCTAGAACGGTTGGTGAAGATCAGTTTTCGTGAGGCTAGCTTGCAGTCAGTTGCAAGTTATAAAAGTTAAATTATTTTCTCTGTGATTGTGTGGGACTGTAGAATCTCTAAGACCACCTTGAAAATGCCTCAGTAGTTCAAGCGAAGAGTCCATTCATTACTACCCTTAAACAATTCTCCTTGTATTTTAATAATTTACTATACTTTTATCTTTTTATTTATCGGTTTGTTAATTTGTTTTTACGTTGGTAATAACTGTCCCCTTCTTTCTGTAGCTCCTGTTACTTTCTGTTAATTCTTTCAAATGAACACCAAATTCTTTGGAAGCTTGAATTTCAAATCAGTGTCCCCCTAGGGCAGGGGTTCCCAAACTGGGGTACATTTGCACGTTTCAGGGGGTACATTTGGTCTGAAGAAATAATTACTATTGTACAATTGTATGTGCTGGATCAAAATATAAATTACCTTAGTAATTGCTTTATTTCTGTTATCACCATTTAAGATACCTGTGTAATCTACACATGCAGACTCCATAAATTTAAAATATCAAAATATTAAAATGTTCTTTTTTGATATTAAGCTTAATTTTTTAGTGTTAGGGGTACATGGGAACCTATAAAAAAGCCCAAGGGGTACCGAGGAACAAAAAGTTTGGGAACCTCTGCCCTAGGGCATGTTATGTATGAGTAGGTTAGGCTTTTGAATAATAATAATAATAATAATAATAATAATAATAATAATAATAATAATAATAATAATGATGATGATGATGATGATGATTATTATTATTATTATTATTATTATTATTATTATTATTATTATTATTATTATTATTATTATTATTATTATTATTATTATTATGAAACAGAATTAAGGGCTCTCGCATTGAACTGGTTGTTTTACACCAGTAATGAAGGGGTGTGTCAGTGAAGTGTGAATTCCGGATGTTAAAATCATGATCCTTTCGTGAACAACTGATTCTGAAAACAGCAGTGGAGGGTAAAATGTAAGTGATAGATTTACAGTTCTTATTTGTATACTTTGTTTGTGATCTGTAGGCCTTGAAATGATAACGCATATTAATGAAAGACTGAAAGACAACATCAATTATCAGTGTAAGAATATCGGAGAATTGCTATCTCATTACAGGAAATGTTTAAAGGTTAAAAAAATAGAATTTTAAAATGTTAGTTGATGTCTGGTAATGAAGGGATGAATTCCTTAATTTGCTCTACCTTGTGGTGCTTGTTTTAAGAGGTTTGCGACTTTATCTTATATCTGTTTATTTTTTTATTAAGAACTGGATATGTTTTGTGTATACATTGTTTGTTTATGATTCATTTGTGTTTATGTGTATCTGATAGTGTTTTTGTATATGTGTGTACTATTTTTTTTAAATCTTATGTATTCATATTTCTTGAATGTAAATATGCACATAATTTATATTTCTGGGGGCAAGAAATCAATAGCTTTCACAAAGTTTGTCATTTAAAATCAAGCTTAGGAATTTCAGACTCTCTCTTTAAGTTTCTAAATCCTTTAAGAGATGCACACACCGAGCGGGACACATTTTCACTCAGAAATATTTTGGTTACCCATGGCGAGTGAATTATTGTTCGTGCACGCTTTAATGTAGCAGTATTCAAGACATTCTCTTTAAGCCCCTCGTAGTTGTATTAGATTCGCTGGATATTAGATACCAGGTTACAACTTTTGCTAGGTTCGTGAGAGCTCTTTGTGGAAAGCACAGTGCAATTCTCACCTCTTGTATGTTAATCTTATTATTAATCGTTAAAATAAGTATCGTGTACTTTTTCCGAACTAGCAGAGTTGTAGAAGATCAACTGAAGTTGTTATAATGGTTGTTGTTATTACTGTTGTTACAATTTTTTTTTAATATTTATGTATTTTCACGGGTTAAGTGAAACGACTATGAAGGTACTTAAGAACCCTTTGCAGAACAGAATGCCAGTATGGGAAAAGTAATGAACAGAGTCGTGAATAAAGGTTTAATGACGCAAATAAACGCGCGTGCATGCACGCTCTTGGGCTTAGGGCTTTGTAGTGAAAAGCGTATCCATAAAGGGTGCGGAAATAGAATAGTTAAGAGGCCGTACAAATACATGAGTGACCAGTGCATACGTACATACATACAAACATTCATACATACATACTGTATATACATACATACATAACACTCACACATATATGTATAAATTATATATATATATATATATATATATATATATATATATATATATATATAAATATATATACATATATATATATATATCTATAATTATATGTATATATACTATATATAAATATATATACTCGTATATATATATATATATATATATATATATATATATATATAAATATATATATATGTGTGTGTGTGTGTGTTTGTTTGTATGTATATATTAAAACAATAAGCTAAATCAGGGAGATGTGCTGGAGCGCAACTGGAAATGAGGAGCTCAAATCGAAGAATGTGGAATACCATGGTTCGAGATCATTAGTCATGATTGTCACCTCCCCCTACCCCAGGTCTTAGGTAATTAAATGTGTCGCTTGAGGTGACTTAGGAAGCACACAAGGATGCACAAATACCCTAGTCAAGTATCTCAACTATCATTAAAAAAAAAAGGAAGTTGCACTGAGCGGTTTTTCTCAGTTGCCTTCATGAAATATTAAGTGTTGATTTTTATTTTATGTATTATTTTATTAAAGCACTAGTTTTGTGTGTGTTTAAAACAAAAATTGCAGTGAGTGGTTTTTCTCAATTGCCTTCATGAAATATTAAGTGTTGATTTTTATTTTTTGTATTCTATTCAAGCACTACTTGTTTGTGTGTGTATGTGTGTGTTTTAGTGTTGTAGTAATGATTATAAAGTAATAGGAAATTGGAAATAAGATTTAAAGGAAACAATTGGAACATTTATTCAGGATGCATTGCCATTTATTGTTGCATTGATTATTTTGTTTAGGTTGTATTCGGTGCAAATAATATTTGTTGACTCACTCCTTTTAATGTTTTTTTTCATTAGTCACTGTTTGCTTTTCATGGATTACTTACTTTTATTCCTTATATATATATATATATATATATATATATATATATATATATATATATATATATATATATATATATATATATATATATATATATATATATATATATATTTTTTTTTTTTTTTTTTTTTTTTTTTTTAACTAAGCGGTAAAAGTTCAAGCCCGGCGCAGTCGTTGTCTGACAGTTAGATACTTTGTCACTGTCATCGGTAACCTTGTCAGTTGCGATAACAGACAACAATTAAAATAAAGAAGTCAAGATTAGGCTGCCAGAGAAATGGAGGCTGAATCTTTGGTATGTTACGTAGCTCGCAGATTTTGCTTTGAAAGCGCCACTCACAGATTATAAGAAAAACAACTCCGGATTCTTAGGACAACTTCATGTCATAAAGCATCAGGTAATCATGGAGTCGTAAGGAGGAGGATAATGTTTTTTTTTATTATGGACAATTCATTATGAAGAGATGCAAAAGCTTCGTATTTTATATGCTAAATAGTTATTTTACGCTAAGCATCACTTCGATAGTGTTTCTGTGCTGTGATGCTGTTTGCGTGTTGGTAATATAATGTATATTTCTTCCACGTTCAGTATTCATCATTATAGCACATTTTTTTATTTCTCATTTTACAATGACTTTAAAGTACATATATTTTCTTACACGCGAAAAGACTAATAACACATGAATTACACATTGTTCGAAAAGCTTAGAAAAGCTTGTGCTAATTGCCAAAATTTTTTGTATTATACGAAAGTTCATGAACAAATAAGCACAGTCATAGGAAGGGATTCTTACCAGTGACTGGCAGAGAAACAAGTCAAGTTTTAACAACGCGAAAATCGCGATAATAAACAAAGGGAAACTCCTCTAACTGACTTGCGTTGAAAACTTTCTACAGTGATGCTGGCAACTGTAATGACTGACTTCATGGAAAATTGGGTTGCCTGCTGAAGTGGAAAAGTTTCCAGTAATTGATCGTTGAAGTAAAATAGGATTTGGGCGGTGGAATGACGTCAGTAATTTTGAGTGATATGTATGTGTCATGTATTTTTCTTTCACCTGCCAAGCTTCGGTACTCTTTTCCTTCTCTCGTTCTTCAGTGGAAAATGAATCAACTGTCTTAGGAGAGATATTGTGAGACCGACTGGCTTTCAAGAACTGTAGATGACTGGGAATATTGTAGTAAATGGTCAGTGAACATTTTTGAAGCAGAAACGTTTGCAGTAATTGATCGTTGGAGTGATATAGGATTTTGGTGTTGGAATGACGTCTGTAATTGTGACTGATATCTGCCCTGTATTTTCCTTTCGCCTGCCAAGCTTCGGTACTTTTTTCCTTCTCCTGTTCTTCAGTGGAAAGTAGATAACCCGGTTGAGGAGAGATATTGTGAGGTCGACTATCTTCCTACACCTCTGTTAAAGAAAATGTAGATTACTGGGAACATTGTAGTAACTGGCCAATGGAAATTTAGATAAATGGCTTATTCATCTGTCAGTTATTGCGAAAACTAATAATTTAAAAAAGTAAAATGTTAATAATGATAATTATTATTGAATAATGTGAAATTTGTGACAGATATCAGTTAATAACTTTCGAATACACGATGAGGAAACTTTCGGTAATGACGTGATGAAGAGGTGTAGTAATTATTTGGCCCCAAAAATTGACTATTAGTTAATGTGAAAACCTGTTAGTAATTAGCTGACGGGGAAAATGACAAACTTGAAATTATAACTAATTAGAACACCACCGATAATCAGCTCACGGGAACTTGCAACGGCAGGACAACTTTCCACTAAATAAATGCTGGAGATCGGTTGAATAAACAGCCAATCAAATAAGTTATCTAGATTGTGGAGAAAACTTCTAATAAATGACTAATCGGAAACTGTTTAATGATTTCTTGTAAGATGTAAAACAGGTTACTGGTTTCCTGGAAATACTTGGTACACCAATAACCGCCTGGTGTGAAAAATTAATTCAGTTTTATATATATACATATATATACATTCAGTGTGTATGTATTTATTATATTATATATAATATATATAGTATACAAGTTATTTACCCAAGTGTAAAATTCGTTCTCGTAACTAGGTATCGCAGTATATAGTAATGCATTCAGAGGAAAATCTCTGTTACCAGGCCAGTTGGAAACCTGAGATAATTATTAACAAGAAAATTTCTGTACTGTAATTACCAAATGGGAAATGGATATTCAGTTACTAATGGAGAAATTATGCTGGTTTTGGAAAAGCAGCATAGTATTTTTTTTTTAGGACAATGTTCATGTCCATTATTTTTTAGGTCTAAAGATCAGACAACTTTTCCGGTATACCTCTCATTAAAGGTTAATCACATAGTGTATTAAAAACTTAATTATGGAAAAGGAGGATAAAGTGTATTAAGTATGTCAACATCAGAGATACCGTATGCGCTCAGATTTGTCGTTCACTGCTGATATAAATTTGCTCTCTCTCTCTCTCTCTCTCTCTCTCTCTCTCTCTCTCTCTCTCTCTCTCTCTCTCTCTCTCTCTCTGATTTTTTTTTTCTGAGGTAAGGTGCTGTAACCTTTAAGGGTTAATACCACGCATGTTCCTTCACCCTGCTTTATTTTATCTTTTCGTTTCTTTTTATTTTATCCACGAAACCTTGACTAGAGAAAGAATTAGGTTGATCATCCCCGGTGAGTTTCAAGATGAACACATGCATGTTCGTGCATCAGTTCGTGTACTGCTTTAGTTACGTACACATTATTTGCTACAAGCAATCTTCAATTGATACCTTCGTTCGGAATGCGGAGAAAGGCCTGATAGCAATTAGAAGTGGCCTGGTTTATTTATCAGATAAATTACCTAACTACTGACTCCCTTTTTTCCGAATAAGGTCATGTAACTGCTTACTCCCTTTTTTCCGAATTAGGTCATGTCCCGTTGTGGGAGTACGTGTACGTAAATGTATATGCATGTTTGTTCTTTTACGTACATACTGATGTTGTTGTTGTTGTTGTTGTTGTTTAAGATTAAGCCGGCGTTATGCCAAACACGGGCTCTTGCTCACAGAGCAGCCAGTAAGACATACGTAAGATCAATACTGTAGTTAAGCATTAACATTTTAAAATTTAAATACAGTCAAGTAAGCATTAACATTTTAAAATCTAAATACAGTCGTTTAAAGATCGCGCCGCATTAACGAACAGAAAGCGATCTAGAAGAGCACGTCGTGGAATTTTCCTTATCAGCCTATCGGTTCCTTGGCCGAGAGATACGAGCGCACCGAGGTACTTCCCGCAGTAAACCGAACCGCCCATTCGATCCGGCCCGCGATATCCGATTTACTGTCAGTTTGAGAGAGTTCTTCTAATGAACTGGTTGAGACATTTAAGAGTGCAGCTCTCCCTTTGTCTGGCTTAATGCCAGGAGGACATACATGCAACCTATCGGTCTTGCCAGGTCCTGCTGAACCACGCCCTCCTCTGAGACCTGGTCAATACATTTAGAGCCTTCTAGGGATTACACATTGCCTCCTTTGATCGAATGGCACGCACCAAAGGGCGTGTTCCACCTATATAATGAAATCCTAGACGTATACGTTGACAAGTTCCTAAAAATGAAGATATTTCTCCAGAAGAGTTGGAGGTTGTATGCATTCGGAAACGATTGCTCCTTCGGTTATATTGGGAATTTTCTCATTTGTGTTACCTACATAAAATTCTAAGCACCTTTGCTGACAAATTTGTAAAAATTAAGATATTTTTCCAGAAGAGTTGAAGATTGGGTCCATTCGGTAACAACCGTTCCTTCGGGTATATTGGGAATTTCCTCATTTGTGTCTTGGCGAATATTACGAGCAATTGGCCCCGTGCTATCTCGGTCACCTCTTGGTATATATAGGGTGCTAGTTGGTGCACGACACCTTGTCACGATCATCGAAGTTAAGTGCCCAGTTTTGACTCGAGTAATGGCAGAGGAGGGAAAGGGTGCGCCTTTATCTCCATCTTTATCGGGATTTTTTTTTCTCTTCTTCTTCTTCTCCTTCTCTTTCTTCTTTTCCTTCTCCTTCTTTTCTTCTTCCTCTTTCCTTCTTCTTCTTCTTCTTCTTCTTCTTCTCCTTCTTCTTCTTCTTCTTCTTCTTCTTCTTCTTCTTTCCGTCTTTTCTTCTTCTTCTTCTTCTTCCTCTTTCCGTCTTTTCTTCTTCTTCTTCTTCTTCTTCTTCTTCTTCTTCTTCTTCTTCTTCTTCTTCTTCTTCTTTGGAAATAGCCCAGGACCCCGCAGTTAGTGCTTGAGAAAGTAGGAATTGCTCGCGAAGTAAACTGACTAAAAGTTAATGCATTCATGCATTTAATTTCTTTCTCGCTAATGAATGCCAGAACTTGAAAATGAGTTCGTTTAATTTTTTTTTATTGTAAATATACTCTCTTCACCAGTATATAATTTTCGAAACAATATGTAATTTTCGAAACGGTATATAATTTTCGAAACGATATATAATTTTCGAAACGATATATAATTTTCGAAGCAATTGTGTGAAACTTTGAAGAATTTCACGACACTGGAAATTGGATGTTCACCTGTAACTTTTTGTGTGGACTAGAATGAAATGGATACTTATCGTAGGTTGCCCAAATGCTTCTTAAGTTTGGACGGACTTGACCAATTGATTATTATGTATTATTAACATGTTCTTATTAATAACTATTTGTGTCATAACAATATATGCCCTCGGAAAATTATGATTTGCAAGAATGCTTGCCTTTATTCTTTATGGTGCTTAGAACACCATACACTGTTATGACTGTTTATGCCATAACAATATATATGCCCTCGGAAAGTTATGATTTGCAAGATTGCTTGCCTTTATTCCTTAGGGTGCTTTTTTACATCGTGCGCTTCGATAAACGTCCAATACAAGCAGAATGATGTAAGTTTCGCCAAGTATTAGTTTACAAGAATGTAAATGCCTGAAATTTATGTCAAGTTTGTAACGGCCGCTCGCTTATTCGTGTAAAGAATTTTATTTCAACCATGACGCTGGTCTGTTGTAACAGTATTATTCGTTTTAAAACGGTGTGGACATTCTTCTAGACTATTAACTCGCAGAGAATGTGCAGAGTATAATGTTCTTATACGCAAAAAAAAAAAAAAAAAAAAAAAACAGACCAGTTTAACAAATAAAGGTTAACAGAAGAAATGAATATAGACATACATGAAGATCATTTGAAGTAAGAAAGACTGAAATAAAAGTATATGGCGTTCTGAAGAAGTTCAGCAGCTTCTCCTAAACTCATGAGCGCCAATAGCACTTCCAGATGGGCTGTTCCAGTGAAGAAATAGATGTTTCTGGTGATAAACTTCATTTGTCGTCATAAGGTGGTTCGGATTCCACAATAAGCTGTAGGTCCCGTTGCTGGGTAACCAGTTGGTTCTTAGCACGTAAAACAAATCTAATTCTTCGGGCCAGTCCTAGGATAGCTGTTAATCAGCTCAGTGGTCTGGTTAAACTAAGATATACTTAACTTGTTCCATTTTCATGCTGTAAAGGGAATGAAATATATTTGGCACTGGGTAGTGAGCTATGGTGTCACCAAAAAAAAAAAAAAAAAAAAAAAAGAATATGGACGCTGAACCTGTAAGGAGAGTAACACGCACTACTGCTTGAGGAGCAAGCCGTAAAGACGTAAAATGTTCTCTTTTGGAATAGAACGTGTATGAAAAATAATAGCAAAATTCTTGTTATTTTTAGAGTTAAAGCAATGACTTCTGTCGTTAAAGGCCAACTTTTTTGTAAAATTTAGACTTACTTTAGTTATTCGTGTAGTCTGTAGATTGCATGTTCACATTTTAAGTCAATGTGTTCAAGTTAAGTTTTGTTTTCCCTTTTTCCAGTGAAGTGGCTTACTTAACTTGTTGAATCTTAAAGATATGATGACAGGAATATTTCATATAAATAAGTTCATGTTTGTGACGATAAATATGAAATAATGATAATGACTATGGAGTGGATAATGGCCATCTTGCTAAGGAAACTTTCACAAATTCTATTGCTCATATGGAGACCAAAACAAGTGCATTGGTAGAGGGCGGTTCCAGCAAAAATATAAAGATGGAAAGCACAAGTAAATGGTAATAACAAAAACGACGGGGTTTTAAGCCAGCCTGAAATTCTCTTTAAAACTTCGAAGAAGCATCATCACAACACACTGTGGTTACTGCCATCTTTAAAACAAGCAGCACGCACTCACGGTCTGGGAAAGAAAAGGCAAATTTAATTTAGCTACGGTGATGAAATTAATAATTTCCCTTTGGAGAAAGAGGCCATTTTTTTTAAGTTGAAATGTATCTTAGTTGTTATGAGAATGAAGGTGATCGTGATGCATGAAAAGTCTACATGTATATGTATATATATATATATATATATATATATATATATATATATATATATATATATATATATATATATATATATGCAGTGTATATATATGTATGTATGTATATATATATGTATATATATATACACAAACATTAGTCTACAAATATCTTTGTTATCGATTATAATTCCCTTCGGTATTTTTTCCGAGGTTAAGCGAGTTGGATATTAAACGACATTTGTATCTCTACATAATGTCATGGTAATGTGATTTGATAAATATATATATATATATATATATATATATATATATATATATATATATATATATATATATATATATATATATATATATATATATATATATATACACATATATATATGTATATATATAAAGTTTGGTGCAAAAATGCAAAATTATAAATCTGGTAATTATGTTAATTTCCTTCGTGTATGGCGTCTTATTTAAACTGGTTCTGGATTGGTCTTTGAAAAGCTTCCTTTTCTTGTACCCCTAACTTAGTTCTGCAATGTAGGATTTCGACATGTTGAAGAATGCTTATTAGTAACAGCTAGCGTTACTTTCTCCTTTCTTAGCTCGTATGAGAGTAAGCTCTTTTGCCGTTTGCACTTTCTGTAGCGTTGTTGGCTGTCGTAGAGAAAGAAACCCTTCGAGTCCTGTTGGAGGTGGAAGGTGGAACCTAATGTATATTCCTTTGTCTTGAAATGGTGATGAAGAGGGAAGTCTAGTGGAAGTGGAAGGGACAAATGGGGATGATGATGATGATGATGATGATGGCATGACCCTTCTACTCTTCCTCTTCGTCTTCTTCTTCTTATTCTTCTCCTTCTCCTTCTCCTCTCTTGAACACCAGTGTCAGTATCATCATCATCATCATTGGAGAAACAGACCCACAGTTATGTATGGGTACATATATTTAAACATAAATTCTATGTAGAGATTTATTTTTAAATATATGCACCCATACATAACCGTGGATTTGTCTCTCCATTTCAAGACTCATGCTACTATGAGGAATGGTCCTCTAAGCCTAAGGAATGGTGTGGTGTGATTCAGACGAAGCCGCAGTTGTCTCAGACGAAAGGTTCACCAGCCATGTTTTGCTTCATTTCAGATGGCCGCTTCAAACCGTACAAGTGCCCCCATTGCTTCAAGTGTTACTCCTCCAAGTCCAATCTGAACACTCACGTCCGCGACCTGCACGCCGCCGTGCCCCAGATCTTCACGTGCCCTTACTGCAACAAGAAGTACTCCTCGAAGAACTCCCTCAGGTACCACATCACCATGTACCACCGGGAGGAGAAGAACCGGGACCAGGCCATGCAGCACGCCATCGCCACGGCCCAGCCCGTGCCTCCTCTGCACCTCCCTTCTTCTTCTGCCTCTTCCTCTTCTGCCTCTGGCAGCATCCCTCTTCCCCATCAACATCCCGAGACCAACAATGCCACCCACAGGAATCATCTTTATCAGCAACATCAACAGCATCAACAGCAATTGCAACCGGGCGTTTGGTTACCCTCGGATGTCTTGTCCTCGTCGGGGATATCAGATAGCTCTCAGTACTTTAGCCAAGAGACCGAACCTCCTCCTCCTTCTTCTTCTTCTTAAAATCACACTAGACACTGTGCCATTGTGTTCCGTCGGTCAGTCGTTGACAGATGAATGACTCAAAAAAAAAAAAAAAAAAAGTCGGTGATGAAATTAGGTCCGTGTTTTTACTCTTCGGGGACATTCAATTGACCCATCATGAAACATCCGACCACATCCCAAACCCAAACAAACGCCTCATTCATCTTTCGAAAAGACATGTATTAAGAGATCTTCGTCATTGAGATTCCCACAAGTTTTAACCATATTCTATTTTTGTAGTGCTTAAGAAATGATATTTCAATACCATGTATTGTATTTTTGAGAATGCTGTTTGTGATGTGTGGTTTTCTTGTCTCAAGAAATCTATCAGTTATGAGTTTTGAGTAGGGTCTTTTGTGTGTGTGTCCCGTTGGCAACGTGTATCTGATGGCAGGGTTGTCCAATTGCAGACGTGAACGCTGAGGCTGCTGTCAATCCAGTTATGGCCGGGACCGACGGCAGCGGCGGAAGCAGACGGTATGCCACCTCCGCCGGGTACTCTGCTAGTCAAGAGGAAACAACGACCAAAGACGCCTACGGGGTCAGTAGGAACATTTTGAGTGGTTTGACCCATGGAGGAGGAGGAGGAGGAGGTGGAGGGGGAGGAGGGAGAGGCCACATGTGCACGTACTGTGGCCGAGAGTTTCGCTCGCGGAGCAATTTGAGCCGTCACGTGCGGGACCACCACACGTCGCACGACCCCAGCGCCGCCCTATGCCCCGTGTGCGGCAAGAACTGTCGCAACCGATCCAATGTGCTCACCCACATGTACAGAGTCCATCACGTCACGGCGCGGCAGCTGGACGCCTTCACCCACCCCTTCACCCTCCCCCAACCTCCTCCTCCTCCTGCTCAAGCTTCGACCAGATCCAATGCCCATTCGACGAACACGCACCAGCATCCTACGGCCCCTGCTACACTCTCGTCTTCCTCCGCGGATCGATCCCAAGACTTGGCAGCTTCCGTTCAGACCCAGGGCGTCCAAGCCTATGGGACTAATACACAGTCGCAAACTCACGAACAACAACAACAACAAACAACATATGTCATACGGGTACAGTATGCAAGACACCACCGCTCATCATGCCCCTCATCACCACCATCAGCATCATCATCACCAGCATCATCAGCATCATCATCACCATCACCATCCACAAAACCCGCTTCAGGACAATGCGTAACCCTGGGCAGTGTTCTTTGGTCAGTAGATTGATTCCAGGTTCTCTGATCAAGAAAAGAAAAGTCATTTTTTACCCGATTCATTGGCGCCTTCCTCCGCTCATTATTTATTTAGTTTCTCTCTCTAATTCTTTTCTCCACGCTTATTTATTCAATTTCTCTTTTTAATTATCTTCTCCACGCTTGCGTCTGTGTTCATTGCGATTCAGGTTAACAGCTCAATGTATTCGTTGACCGAATGGTATTTTCAGATTACTGTGAGATATAATTTTTTTTTTTATATTATGTAAGAAGCGACACACATTATATTTGTAATTGGCTTTCGAAATAATCATGTATATATATATTTAGGTCATTGTTTCATTAACCCTTTTATACTTATGAGATTGGTATTGCATGAGACTTCTGCCTGTTTCCAAACGCTGGTGTATTACTAATGTTCATTATCTTGCTGTCTGTCTGTAAATATATACGGTATGTGTGTATATATAAGTGTGTGTATGTATATCTGTATATAAATATAAGGAGAGAGAAAGAGAGATAGGAGGGGGAAACTAGGATCCGTTTAACCACTCAGTTTCATTCTCAGACGTTGTATATTGTATACTGTTCTCTGTTCATTGCTGATATGTGTAATGTACGTCACTGACCGGAGTTTTAATATTCCTGACCAGTTTTCGAAATAATGTCACATGCTTATGTTGTTTCACTGTAAAAGTAAAAGGCGCTCAACTCATAAAAATGTCTCGTGAAATGTAATTATGTAATGAATTTTAAGATCCATTTGCTTGTGTTCCATTAGCAAGTATTAGTAAGTATTAGCAGAGTTTAAGTCATCTGAGCAATTGCACAGCCAAAATTTGCCGCCAACTTTTGATTGGATTTCAATCCGTTATTATTGATTGTAGATCCCTCTACCAAAAAATACCTTCTGAGTGATCCTGTTAAAACAGTATTACCATAAAATGGCAACCAATATCTTGGTAGGTCTTTACTTACTCAACATCTGCTTTACCATTGGTGGGAAGACATCAGTAAGACTTTCTCTCTCTCTCTCTCTCTCTCTCTCTCTCTCTCTCTCTCTCTCTCTCTCTCTCTCTCTCTTTGTAGGCTGATTTCTGATTTCCCTTTGGAGTCCTCTTGGGTCTATAGTCTGTTGACTCTGTCCATAATGGTTTTCAGCAGAATATTTAAAGAAGGAAAAGAAAATAAAGAAGCATTCACATATATACCGGAGTACCAAACGGCAGTTTACTTTCAAGGATGAACCTCTTGATTGAACTTTCCTATCGTCTTATTTGTGTCCATTACAGCTTGCCCTTCCTAAATGAAACCGTCATATCTAAGTGTTAAGAGTCTGATATTCTCTCTCTCTCTCTCTCTCTCTCTCTCTCTCTCTCTCTCTCTCTCGTGAAAATAGGAAATATTTTTGTTCACTTTTTCTTGCTCGTCTAAATTTAATTAGTATTTTAAACAGACGGTCTGTGAAACATTCTTTTAATAATAATAGTGTCTCTCTCTCTCTCTCTCTCTCTCTCTCTCTCTCTCTCTCTCTCTCTCTCTCTCTCTCTCTCTCTCGTGAAAATAGGAAATATTTTTGTTAGCTTTCTCTCGCTTGTGTCCAGATTTAATCTGTTTTCTACCTTGGGAAAAAAGTTTAGTGAAATATTCTTTAATAATGATAATCTCTCTCTCTCTCTCTCTCTCTCTCTCTCTCTCTCTCTCTCTCTCTCTCTCATCATATTTAATCTGTTTCCTACCTTGGAAAAGGAGCTCAGTGAAATATTCTTTAATAATCTCTCTCTCTCTCTCTCTCTCTCTCTCTCTCTCTCTCTCTCTCTCTCTCTCTCTCTCTCTCTCTCTCTCTCGAAAATTGGGAACATTTTTGTTAGCTTTCTTTCGCTTGTGTCCAGATCTAATCTGTTTTCTACCTTGGGAAAAATGTTCAGTGAAAAATTCTTCAATAATAATAATTCTCTCTCTCTCTCTCATCAGAATTAATCTGTTTTCTACCTGGGGGGAAAAGGGTTCAGTGAAATATTCTTTAATAATAATCTCTCTCTCTCTCTCTCTCTCTCTCTCTCTCTCTCTCTCTCTCTCTCTCTCTCTCTCTCTCTCTCTCTCTCTCTTCCTCTTTAACCTACTTAAATCGTAACTGAGGTACGGAAACAGCGGGAGTCGCCGATAAAATAAGATCTCCCGTAGCAAATGGAGCCGAGGACCTCCTTAGGAGAAATGAGAATCAAAATTCTCTCCTTCACGCTCGATTCTTTTCATATATACCTTCGCTTTTTCGCAAGCACTCCACCTCTTGGGTGCATTTTGATGTTGAGAGAGTGACTGTTTATATTTTTCTTCGCCTAAAAGTTCTTTTCTGATATGGCTTTCATTATTATAATTATTATTATTACTGTTGTTATTCAGAAGATGAGCCATATTCATATGTGACAAGCCCAAAGGGGCCACTGCCTTGAGATTCAAGCTTCCAAAGAAGATTACGGTCTTCATTTGAAAGAAGTAACAGAAGGGAAGGTAATCGGAAATACAGAAAGAAGAGATCAGTTGTTAAAAAAATGGAAAATTAAATAAATTAATAAATAAATATATAAAAATGTAAGTAAATTATTAAAATACAAGGAGAGTTGTGTTAGGTAGTAATACATCGCATCTCCGCTTGAACTTTTAAGGTTCCAATTGCCCTGCCATAATGACGTGTGCGTGTGTGTAAATGGATGCAGATGTATGTGTTTATAATTATGTATACTAAATAGCATATCTTACCGCACTATTTCGAACTTCCCGTTTGGGTTTAAGTATTTCAATTAAATAATGAATGTCATTGATGCGTAATTCTTTCGGCACTGAACACCACCAATCAAGGCTGACGAGTAATGTCATTCAAACTGTAAAGAAATAAAAGATGGAAAATTTAAACTTTGAAATAAAATTCAATGGAAGTTGCACGGCCATTTCAATCGGGGGGAAACTGAATGTTTCATCCGTCGGAAGATTAATAGAAATGGACATAAAAATGAATGATTTCAGAAATGAATTAAAAGGGACACGCTATATTGTAATTCTCTTGTCAATATATTTCTCTATTAGTATGTACATTTAACAGTTTAGGTATTTTGGAGAACGGAAAATTACTCCACTAATATGAAATTTATGTAATTCGTTTCTTGTTACCTTTTCTTTTCTTTTTTTTTTTACGTAATTTTCGACTATTATTAAATATTTATGTTTGTGAAAGTTCTGAACTTCAGTATTATGGTTATGTGTGACAGTTAAGGATATTCTTTTCGATTCAAAAATGAGAAACTTTTGCAATCTTGTATTTCTTGGTCATATTCATTATGGTTCCTAGTTCGTAAACAAGCAGTGCTTTGTGAATTGTTCTCTCTCTCTCTCTCTCTCTCTCTCTCTCTCTCTCTCTCTCTCTCTCTCTCTCTCTCTCTCTCTCTCGAGCTACATTAAGGCTGTTACATACGTCTAAATGTCCCCAGCGTCAAAAAAGACACCTCTAATAAAGATCAAGTTATTTGGGAAAATATTCTCTCTCTCTCTCTCTCTCTCTCTCTCTCTCTCTCTCTCTCTCTCTCTCTCTCTCTCGAGCTACATTAAGGCTGTTACATACGTCTAGATGTACCGTCAAAAAAAGACACCTCTAATAAAAAGTTATTTGGGAAAAATATTCTCTCTCTCTCTCTCTCTCTCTCTCTCTCTCTCTCTCTCTCTCTCTCTCTCTCTCTCTACATTAGGGCTGTTACATACGTCTAGATGTACCGGTATAAAAAAAGACTCTCTCTCTCTCTCTCTCTCTCTCTCTCTCTCTCTCTCTCTCTCTCTCTCTCTCTCTCTACTAGGGCTGTTACATGTCTCGATGTCGGTATAAAAAAGACTCTCTCTCTCTCTCTCTCTCTCTCTCTCTCTCTCTCTCTCTCTCTCTCTCTCTCTCTCTCTACATTAGGCTGTTACATAAGTCTAGATGTCTCCAGTACGAAAAAGACACCCCTAATAAAGATGAAGTTATTAAGGAAAATTCTACTAATGTTTTCACCCAACCTTGCGTCGATATTTATGGTTTTTAAAATAATTAAGAAGTCCCAGGTTTGGTTTTGTATGGGGATAAAAATAAGGCATCGTCCTTACATGTATTTCTCATGACATCACTTGATAGATAGTCTACGCAATGTAAACACCGAAGTTTGTGCCTCAGTGACCTGGCACGCCTAGAAAAAAAATAAAAATAAAAAAAAGGAATGCCATAAAACGCAGTAAAATGAGGTTGTGGTATTTCTTAAATTTATGGTTATTGACGTTTGTTTTTTCGTCATCAAGTCCAGACGCCGCTCTGAAAGCCTTTGAGAAAGGAGAGACGGTTGACTGGATTCTTACAGAAAGAAGTAGAATACATTTAAATGAGAAAGAAGAGATAGGTTAACTGAATTCTTGCAGAAAGAAGCAGAATATATTTAAATACGATTATGAGAACAATGACCTCGCTATTTGGCAAATCACAATTGAGGAGGATCTAGAACGCATCTCAGCACATAGCAGAGATTAAATGAGAACCTTCATTGAAGACTAATCTCGTTATGCACTTGAGAGAAGAGGAGAATAATTGAAGATCTACTGCTCTGCTAATTAAGAACAAATGAGGATGATTGAGAACACGTCTCATTATTTAATAGAGAGCAGATGATAGCAGTTGAAGACCTCTCTCATTATGTAGGAGGGGCTGAATAGAACGGTGGAAGATTCATCTCATTATTTAGCCCCGTAGAGGGTTAGTGCCGTCAGGGCACCCCGTGCGGTGCACTGTAGGCATTACTGAAGGTTCTTTGCAGCGTGCCTTCGGCCCCTAGCTGCAGCCCCTTTCGTCCCTTTTACTGTGCCTCCTTTCATATTGTTTCTTCCATCTTACTTTCCACCCTTTCCTAACAACTGACTCATAGTGCAACTGCGAGGTTTTGCTTCTGTTACACCTTTTAAACTTTTATTGTCAATTTCCGTTTCAGCGCTGAATGACGTCATTGGTCCCAGTGCTTGGCCTTTGGCCTAAATTCTATATTCAGCTCAGTTCAATTCAGTCTCATTATTTAGCAAAAGGCAAATAGTAACGATTGAAAATCTCCTTTATGAAGGAGGTAATAAGTGACATCGACTGAAGAAGCAAATGAGAATCTTTGAAGACCTTCTCATCAAGTAGGAGAGAGATGAGAATGATATTAGTTAGACTTATTGCATTGTTTAAAGTAAATGATTTTGATTAAAAACATATAATTTTTTAGCAAAGAGGAAATGAGACCGACTGAAGACCTGTGTCATTAAATCAGAACAATGATATAATTTGTTGTGAAAATGTTATTTTGAGCGAAGACCAATGGTACGGGCTACCTAAAATCTTATAGGCCAAACTCGAAGAGAACAAAAGAACGAATAATGTAGGACGGTAGATGGATATGGATAAACCACAAAGGAAGCGATAAACCTTCTTCTTCAAGAAAGAAAGCTTACACGAGTCGGGAAAAACGGAATCAGAATGAGATTTCCAAAGCTTTGCAGTGTAACTAGTAAACTGTTTTTGCAGTATTTATGTGACAACCCCGACTCCATACTCGTACGGACATGCGCTACCGCCATCTGTAAACTGCGATTTTTAAGAGTTCGTGAAATACCAGCTGGAATTATGGCCTCACAATATTCTAGTCTGATAGAGGCTTTCGTTCTCGAAACAAAGACGGTATTGGTAGGAACTAGGAGACCATTGTGTTCTCGACTTCGCAAGCATTTTATACCCTGGAAGAATGCCTCGTCATGCATGAAAGTCGTGCTCTCGAAGCAAACATGTTATAAAAATTGGAAGAGAAAAACGACAATCTGGACGTCACGATCTCTTACAAGCACCCGCATCTGATTCTGAGAGGTGTGTACAAGATTTAACTTCGGGGCGTAACATTATTTTTAATGCTGAATGTTAAATTTACATTTCTTGTATTAAAAAAAAAGGCATGTATTTTACTTCCTATTTTTTAGTCTTTTAATAACCTTTTGCTGGTATAGTATGCGTTACATATTTTTAATGCTGAATAGATTTACATTTGTAAAATAAAATGGCTTGTATTTTACTTTCAATTTTTCAGTCTTTTAATACGCTTTTGCTAGTATTGTATATTAAAATTTGTCTGTGTTGTTCACTGTTTCATCTCCCGGCTCTTTGTCACGTTGTAATATTACGTTATTAAAGAATATTTTACACTAATAGGTAATAAAAGGGACCCTAAGAAATACAATAGAAAGTAATTTGTGAGAAATGACAATAGAAAAAATTATGGAGACTGTTCTTATTTAAAAATGATGAAAAAAGTCCATAATCCTTTGCTTTACATATGTAGCTTCCTTTCAATTATTTTCTTTACAAAATATGAAAATTTCTCTTTTTACATATTTCCATAGACATTCTTTGCCGTTTACAGATATTTTGGTATAAAGAATAAAAATTGATGGTTATCATTTCCCCTCTCTCTCTCTCTCTCTTTCTCTCTCTCTGGGATAAAAAAAATGATATTAAGTCATCGCTGCATCACCATTTCACCTCTCTCTCTCTCTCTCTCTCTCTCTCTCTCTCTCTCTCTCTCTCTCTCTCTCTCTCCTTAAAAGAGGCAACTGTTAGAAGGATGTAAAGTTACATAAGATGTAAGAAAGATGTAACTGTTATTTTTATAAATACTTTGCATTTTTAAGATCACTTCTCATTCTAAAGAAGCTTTACAAAAAGTTTCGCGAGTCTCAATTCTAAAATAAGTTTGAAAGTCCGGGGGAAAAATCCATTATTATCCGACAATATTCACTGTTTTTCAGGACACTTTATGATATATGTAACTCATTTTTTGAGTACTTTGTGTAGGTAGAACGCCCACTGAGACTATCGTAAGAAAGGTGGGGAAAACTGAATAATTGATAGGTCTCTCGAATTGCTTGATCGCATCGTAGGAGAAATAGTAGACTAATCTGTCTGCAGAGAAACTCATAGCCTCAAACATTCCTTACACGCACACACACAGACATATATATATATATATATATATATATATATATATATATATATATATATATATATATATATATATATATATATATATATATATATATATATATATATATATATATATATATATATATATATATATATATATATATATATATATATATATATAAGTGAACAAATAGTAATGGCCTCGAGAAAGTGAAAACTGAGTACAAAATCTTTTGTTTTCAAAGTCCAAAGATCTTGCACTCCGATGTTTCACTCTCCTCGTGGCCATATCCTCTCTATATTTCATATCACGTTTTAATTCCCATGATATACATTATCTGTGCATGTGTGTGTGTGTATATATATATATATATATATATATATATATATATATATATATATATATATATACATACATACATTTATGTATATATATAAATATGTGTATATATATTATATACATACATTGTGTATACATAAAACATTAACATCGTCCAAGAAAATGTTAAGTATTGAATTTAAGTTTCGTGAGTAAGATCCTCACCCACTGTACGCGGGTCAAAAGTTCCATACTTGAAAGAATTGCACGTCTTTGTACCTACCACATGAGGCGACTCTGTCATGGGCGAAATGATATCGGATGAACACGAAATGATCATCGTGATTTGTTCTGGTTCCGAATCTTGTCAACCTCGTCTCCTCCCGTTCTTTACTCCAACGAAAATGGAATAAGGTATAATAATGATAAAAAGAACAGAAAAACTCGTCCCTGGGTATGAAAGGTGAGATTACCTCATGCGGTGGTAATAACGTTAAATGTCACTGTTACTCCCCTTCGTAAAGGAAGAAGGAACATCATTTTTCGTGTTTGTTCCGGGAGGTGTAGCTACATCCTGTTCGCTTTTTGTTTGCGCAGAAAAGATGGTCGATGCAGAGGTAAGCTGTTAGCGTAGAATCTTTAGAATCAAAGATTTCAACGATTAAATGGTTAACAAAAGTGAGTGGATGGAATAGCTCAAGAGTTTTGAGGTGGTTTGGTCTTGTGGGAAGAATAGTGAGAGTGCTGGCTTTACCTTGATGTCTATTCAGTGCGAATGTGTATCCAAAGGAAACTGAGCGTCTCATCCTTTGGGTTATGATATGCGTGATAATGGCACCTTCAACTGACCTGAGTATTAGTTAGGCAGCTAGTATTTTTAGAGAATATTAGTGGGTCATAGCTGGTCTGGAGCATTCTCCAGACTAGCTATGACCCACTATTATTCTCTATATGACTAGCAACTGTATTATATATATATATATATATATATATATATATATATATATATATATATATATATATATATATATATATATATATATACATATGTACAGACATAGATGTATATAGAGAGAGAGAGAGAGAGAGAGAGAGAGAGAGAGAGAAATAATTTATTTACTAATTACTGGATGAAGGTGGTAGCAATTGTTTTGTGAATACAAATTCTATATACTTGTTGCTACATGTGTGCCTGTATGTATATTCGGTTTTCAATACTTAATAAAACTCGATAAGTGAAGAACTTGAGCGAAATCGGAAATGAAAACTTGCAGAAGGTCTTTGTTCTTGTTCTGAAGACTTCGTCGAAACCAGTTCGCTGCTTTCATGTTCTGTTCCATAACATGAGAGGTGAATATTTTAGACGGTACTACGGGTACTTCATAGCTTTCTGCTTCTTTGTCAGTCTCTTCTCGCCTGTAGCTGCTATACACCTCTTTCTCATTTTCACTTTATTACCTTCTGAATTGCACCCTTCGGCCACCTTAGGAGAGCCTCGAAACGGTAACAACACTGTCCAGGGCATGTTTGTATTTTATAAATGCTCCTTCGTCATTCCGTTTTTATGTGCATCCAATCCCTCCTTATTACTACATTTTCGTGACTCGCTTTTGGTGGCCGAAGAACAGCGTGAAAAGGTAAGAAGAAGAGGAAAAAGAAGAAGAAGAAGACGACTCCTTATCCCGGCCTGACCTTTTTGACCGCGAGACTTTCTTTGTCTTCCCGGGACACTCGCTTTTGCAATTCACAAAAAGAGGGAACCTCCATTTCTGAATTCGTCCGGTTTTTCGACGCCTATGGAAATTGCCGTTTCGGTCGTCTTAATTTTTTTTTTTTTTTTTTTTTACTCATGTAATCATGATTTTTGTTTGTAATTTTTATTTTTCGCAGTTTCGTTTCCAACTGGCGTCTGAATTCGTATGGTTTTTCGACGCCTATGGAAATTGCCATTTTGTTCGTCTTAATCTTTTTTTTTATTTTTTATTCATGTAATTATGATTTTTGTTTTGTTTTGTTTGTAAGTTTTTTTTTTGCGGCTTCGTTTGTAACCGTTGTCTGTTGCCAGTCTCAATTGGTACATGAATATTAAATATTTAATAAAAATGCAGCGGGACAAGTCGTGAGATATGCTCAAATTCAAATGTCAATTCTATGGATTTCATATCGCGTTATAACTCCACAGTCATGATCGGTAAAGAGGGAGAGAGAGAGAGAGAGAGAGAGAGAGAGAGAGAGAGAGAGAGAGAGAGAGAGAGATGAATATGTAGATATGTCGATAGAGACACAGAGAGAGAGAGAGAGAAATAGGTTGTATTCTAATCGCATTAAAAGTCATCAACATTGCATGCAACTGATAAGCCCCGAAACCTATTATCTTCAGCGACGCATTTGACAAGAAACAAAGGCGCTATTATTATCCGCAACGGCTCCTGTTTGCTTAAAACATCAAAACCCACTCGCAAACAATACAGAAATGATCACCCAAAACTCCTGTCAGTCTTTCTGGGTGACTCATTCGGGTGCCAGTAACGACTGAGCCGGAATATTCGTCCGGATAGCGGAAAAACTCGGAGGAAAAACGCGGCGCAAGACAAACGGTCGCCGAATCTTCAATGGAGGATTAAAGGAAAGTCAAACAGGCAGAGGCCTTTCAAGAAGGCTCTGTTGGAGGGCGCGTTTAATTAAACATCAAAAACGATCGGAATCAAATGCGCCATGAGAAGCGACCCCTTCGGAGTTACAAGGAAATCCAGTGTAATGCCATTAAACGCTACGCAGGGAACGATACAAAAATCTTCGGTTACAAAGACTGAAATGCAATTGTCAGTACAATGCGGCGGTGAGTCACTGAAGCTTGTACCTTCTTGATAAGAGAGAGAGAGAGAGAGAGAGAGAGAGAGAGAGAGAGAGAGAGAGAGAGAGAGAGAGAGAGAGAGAAATACTGCACGATCACCAGTCATTCTGATGAGTGTGTTACTGTCAACAATGGTATACAAACTGCTGGAAATAATTACAGGTAAACAAATAGATAAGCATATTGAGACAGAAAGAGAGAGAGGAAAAATAAAAACCTGGTTGGAAAAGTGTATGCTTTTGCTCACAATAAATAAATAAATAATTATATATATATATATATATATATATATATATATATATGTATATATATATATATATATATATATATATATATATATATGTATATATATATATATATATATATATATATATATATATATATATATATATATATATATATATATATACTAATAACAGAGCTGTATCCTTGCAAAGAAAGCCCGAACACCATCAAAACATAAGGATAGTGATACAAACGCTAACACACAGCTTGTAGTGGCCCGCGTAAGCTTGCGTCGTAAGTTATTAGCCTATGATGCTGTTCTGTGAAATCGTTTTAATATTTATTAGTTTTGTCTCGACGAGTCAGAGCGGTTAGTAGTTTTTGCCTTAGAATTCATTTGGCCAAGGCAAAAGATTTTGAATGTAATGGGAGAACTTGTTATTAGAATTAGCATATTGTCGAAAGCAAGACCACAATACGGAGGGAATAATGAAGAAATTGGAGACCCAAAGCATATAGATACTGAGACAAGAAGCAATAAACAAGATAAAGAGCATTCTCGACTCGTGCATAATCTTTGGGAACGAGAGTAGAATTAGGGGACTTTACAATAAGATTTGGAGTTTATTTATTCAGAATTATACTCTTGAAGACAATAATAGTTATATAAACTCCTTTGTGGATTAGTAGAGGAGGATAATAAGCATTCAAGGATAGATTCTGTAATAGTGTAACTTACTGGATGTTTTGAAAAGCGTTTTTGCAAGGAAGAATTCAGTTTCACCCGGACAGCGCTGAGAGTGGTTGCATCGTGAAGGTCAAGGTAAAGATTCTGATATGGTGCGCTTATATTTTCATGGTAAAACTGTGGATTTCATATCACGTTGTAACTCCACAGTCATGACGGATAGAGAGAGAGAGAGAGAGAGAGAGAGAGAGAGAGAGAGAGAGAGAGAGAGAGAGAGTGTCTATGCTGTTACTCAGTACTTTCAGTACTGAGTAACAGCAAGAACAACATATAGTACATGTAATAATGAGCTCAACTCCTTTGTGGGATATTACATTCTCTCTCTCTCTCTCTCTCTCTCTCTCTCTCTCTCGACGTAATCAGTATTCTTGGCAAGTGAAACCTTTCCCTTCCCCCTCTCGGGCTATGTGTGGTGTGTGTGTGATAATCTCTTACAACACAATTCATGCCTAATGGTGCGAACGGGCGCCCAGAGAGTGAGAGTCATTACAATATCTTGCAAGCAACACCCCTTCCCCCTCCCCATACCCTTCCCCCTCGGGGAGAAGAGGAGGAGGAGGAGGAGAACCATTATGCAATTAACCTGTCGTGTAGGTATATAGGTGAGTATGCATCGCCTCCCCCTACTTGGAGGTGATCGCCATTCGATAAAAGTGTAATTAGACGAAGATTCTATGAGAGGATGAGCCTCGGTACCCAAGGTGTCGGAACCAACCTGGGGGAGAAGGACGTTTTTGCGCGCTCGGGAGAAATGGGCGCGCGTGCCCGCTTGTACCTCAGTCAGTTCTACTTGTTCTCAAAGGTATGCGGCGGTTGAGTCGAGCTCCGTCTTCGGTCAGGGTATTATATAAGGCACGCATTCATTCGCCGGGGCAATTTCGCTCTTGATGTAGTGGGTGGATGCTCTTCTCGGCAGACAGACTTTATTTTTAGACTCATTTCTTTTGTATGCGCCCAAACATAAAAGAATGTTTCTTCGGCTGGAATTTCTTGAGAATTTACCTACCTATGCAGAACTGGTTCATTGCTAGTTGAAAGAAAAAAAAAATTCTCATTCACGCCTGAGTTTGAGGTTAGCCTGGAAAAAAAAAATCCAGTTTAAAACGAAGTTGGCTATGGGCCATAGCCTTGAGTTCACATCCGCATTTTGTTCATTTTTTGTCTTCAGGACCTGTCGACAAAGATGGGGAGGAGGGGGCTGGATGAAATTTCCAACTTAGCCGGAATTGTAAACAAAAAAGATGAAATATATCAACAAGGAATAATATCAGACTTGAGAGTCATTGTGCCACGTATTAATTGGCTTGGTATGCATTTTTTTAGCTCAATTCTTGAACGTCAAGTCCTGCGCAGTGCCTTAAGGGTGGTAAAACATTAATTTTACAATATGCACAGATAACTGGTAAGAACAGATAAAGAAACCTGCAGAAGAAACTGATGAATGCTGTGGACATAGAGCTTTTTAATAACACTCATTAAGAATGGTCGTGATTGCAATAATTTTCGAAAGGTCTCTTTACGCACGATTGGCCATGGTTGTAGCAAACATTCGTCTGTCTGTGTCTTTGGACATTTAGTAGTTGTAATACGAGCGCATTCCTACATTGCTAACTAGGCTGGAGAGTTGAGTTTGAAATAAACGCGAATTATGTACAAGACTTGTAATAGTTCAGTAGTTACATACCACCAAAATGTTTTTAACATTTTTTTTTAATGCAGAATAAAATCAAAGAAAAAAATAAAAGTTGTTTTAAAGAAAAAGAGAGGGGCGGTATCTGAAAATATGTGGTGTTGGTCAAAATTCTTTCACTGGGTTTTCCTACATAGATAAATCCTCTTACTTTATCTTCGTACAATTTTTTTGATGAATCGAAATCAGAAATTACCGTTGATGACAAGCATCATTGGAGCTTATATGTCATTGCTTCTGACTGCCCTTGCAGTTTAGTAAAAGATTTTAGATAGATCCTTATATATTTTCAAGTAGTGTACTATCCTGATGAATGTCTATAAATGTCACCATAGCAGCAGTCACTAGCGGATCCAGAAAAATTTCGTGGGCTGGCCACCAGTTTTCATAATATAATATACATATATATATATATATATATATATATATATATATATATATATATATATATATATATATATATATATATATATATATATATATATATATATATATACATATATATATATATATATATATATATATATATATATATATATATATACATACATATATATGATTGTCTTTTACTGTAATACAACAGTATAATATGAAAATAAACACTGTTTGAAAGTTGCAACCCCTGTTCACTGGTAAAATATGTACAGATGATAGATACAAGGGTATATATACTGTACAAAACATATGTAGGTGTGGCAGTAAGTCTCATTGTTATGCAGGTGGCCATTGGCCCAGGAAGGATGGAAATTAAGGTATTCATTCCCTTGTGATTTTTGGCTTCATTAGCTCCCGTCTGGCGATGCGTCTGGTGGTCGTGTTTTCTGAAACACCTTCTTAAGAAGAGGCCTGAGGATTAACCTGTCGATGTCATCCGATTTCCAGTGTCCTCCTGACAGGTTCATATTGTTGGTTTGATTGGTGATAGCAGATTCCAGCATCTTCCTTTTGTACGGACGACCACTTTTGAAAACCTGCTCTGCCCCACTCCAGTTTATGGTATGGCCTTTACCCCTAATATGTAGGAAAATCCCCGAGCTCTCTGAAGCATATCGCACTGATCTTTTGTGCTCTGTTATTCTTTGCGAGATGGACCTACCCGTCTCCCCCACATAAGTCTCATTACAATTGCTGCATGGAATCTTGTAAACTGCGGCTTCATCCCCTGTTTTTTTTTAATTTAAGTATACGTTAATGAGCGAGCTCCCGATGGATTTGTGATAATGGAAAATAAAAGGATTATTAGACCTGAGATGTTCTGTAGCTTTTTGGATGCTACCGTCGTACGGAAGCTTTATTTTGTCGTTAAAATCTATTTGTCTGTTGTGAGTTGGACCTCTGTAGTGCTATTTTATTCACTTTGTTAATAGATTTCTCGATAATGTGTGGTGGATAGAGCAGTTGCATTAGGTGTTGGCGGATCGTGTTGAATTCTTTATCTAGGTATCCATTTGAACATATTCTAAGTCCTCTGAGGAATAGGTTGCACCCTACCATGATCTTTACGGAGACATCATGGTAGCCAAGGAAATGAAGGTAAGAAACAACGAAAGTGGGTTTCCTGTATACTGTTTTGAATTTTATGGTCGGAACTAGTGAATTTAGTCTATTAAAAAAATCATTGAAGTCTCCCCAGCTATTATCCCAGAAAGTAAAGATATCATCTACGTATCTAAGCCACATCATATTGCGGTATTTGATAGGCGACATAATTTCTGTTTCGAGATATTCCATGTACAGGTTTGCTAGAAGCGGGGATAGGGGACTGCCTATGCTACAGCCAAATTTTTGTTTGTAAAAATTACCAATTAAAAATGACACGTTGTTAGTTACACAGAGATTGATTACTTTTAGAGTTTTATCTATTCCAAGGGGAAAATGGTCTTCATATGGCTGTAACTTCCTCTTTAGTAAAGACAACATGTCGGCGATCGGGACTTTGGTAAATAATGACTCGACGTCTAGGCTGAGCAATTTCATGTTATTAGAGGTGATATTTAAACTGTTAAATTTTTTCATAAAATCCTCTGAATGCTTGACGTGGGAGGATGAGAAGGTTCCTGGAAAGGGTGATAATAGGTCTGCAAGCCATTTTGATAATTAACACATAAAAGAGCCCCTGCTAGATATTATAGGGCGTAAAGGAATCCCATCTTTATGTGTTTTTGGGGGGCCATAAAAATAGGGGAGAGAGGGGTTGATTATCTTGAATGCCCCTAGTAATTCTATGTTCTTCTTATTGCCCCCTATGGT